>NC_056734.1:353846203-353851203 GCF_019279795.1 Protopterus annectens | reverse complement strand
CATCCAAGTTTATTACGGCCCCACGGACAAACAGTTTCTTTCCAAGGCGTCTCTGTGGATGCTATGGTGGCGGCGGCCACTAAGAAGGAACTGGCAGATCCTTCAGTACCTGTCCATCCTCCTAACAAGGATTCTAGGACCATGGACAGGTATGGAAAGCGGATGTTTTCTTCAGCGACCTTTGCTATGCGTTCGCTGAACTACCTCTGTCACTTCACCAGGCTTCAAAGAGATATTCTCAAGGAACTGGGTGAAGTGGTTCAGGATCCTTCTGCTGCTGGGGCTCAAGAAAAGACTGCCTCACAGCTAGCAATCCTGAATTCCTTATCCAACTCCTCCATGCGGCGGCTCATATCCTATGCGGCCGATGGAGCGAGCAGGGCCGCAGGCACAGGAGTGGCTCTTAGACGCCAAGCCTGGATGCGGCTTTGTAATTTTGCGGACCCCTTTAAGGCGTCCTTCACCAATACCCCCTTTGATGGTTCGGCTTTGTTCGGACCTCAGGTGAAGGATACCTTGACCAGGTGTGAGCAGGACGGTAAAACTTTTTCTGCCGTTGGAGTCCATTTTTCCACCCCTTCTAGACCATATCCCAAGGGTCAGAAGGGAGGGAAGATGTGGTTCCGCAAAGCCCAAGGAGCTACACCGGACACACGTGGTCAGTTTACCCCAGAGGCAGAGGGGGTAACAATAACAGGCGCCGCCCTAGAGGCAGGGGGTCCTCAGAACCAGGGCAACAGGAGTCTCTTCCTGAGAAGCCCTTTCAGCACCCCTGAGGTGTTGCCCGACTGTCCACCCTTGGAGGCAGTCGGGGGAAGGATTTCGCTGTACCCAGTAGCCTGGCATTCCCTCTCACAAGATTTGTGGGTACAGTCGATCATATCCGAGGGTTACAAAATCCCCTTCGAAAGGTATCCGTGCCTCAACAATCCCTTCCAGACATCTCACCCGGTCAAAGGGATTTGGCAGAACAGGAGGTTTCAAAGCTCCTAGAAAAAAGAGCCGTCCAGACTGTTCCGGCAGACCAAGTAGGATCCGGCGTCTACTTGAGATTCTTTTTGGTCCCCAAAAGGACGGGAGATTGGAGACCAATATTAGACCTGAGCAGTCTAAACAGATTTGTCAAGAAGACAAGATTCCGGATGGTCACGCTTCAGTCCATTCTGCCTTTTCTGGGCAAGGACAACTGGATGTGCTCTGTATACCTTCAGGACGCGTACTATCACATAAAGATTCACAGGCGCTCCAGAAGGTTTCTCCGCTTTCGGCTAGGGACCAGTCATTACCAATTCAGAGCCCTGCCCTTTGGCCTCACTTCAGCCCCCAGAGGGTTTACCAAATGCATGGCAGTGGTCACAGCTCATCTGAGACGTCAAGGATTCCAGGTGTTTCCTTATTTGGACGACTGGCTCCTCTCCGCCACCACCAGGTGTCAACTTCTTCAAACCAGAGACTACACTCTGCAGCTTTGCAAGAGTTTGGGGATTTCAGTAAATTTCGAAAAATCTTCTCTGCGGCCTTGCCAATCTATCACCTTTATAGGCGCAGAATTAAACACAGTCAAAATGTTAGCCAGACTAACAGATCAAAGAATTCTGGACATCCAAAAATTCGTTCGGATTCTATTGCAGAGCAGCAAGGTCAAAGCCAGATTGATACTAAAGGTTCTAGGTCTTATGGCTGTGGCCATTGTTCTTCTACCACTGGCTTGCTTCCACATGCGTCTTCTGCAGTGGATGTTATTCACTCAGTGGTCGTACCACAGTCTTCAGATGAGGCACGAAATCTTAGTCACACAATCGTGCAGAACTCATCTGAACTGGTGGATATCTTCCCCTCTTCTTCATCAGGGCCGACCCTTTGTTCTCCCTCCTCCAGTTGCCACAGTTACTATGGATGCCTCTCTGATCGGGTGGGGGGGGCATTATCAGGGCAGGATGGTCCACGGGACGTGGCAACCCATAGAATACCATCTGCACATCAATGTCCTGGAGATGAGAGCGGTGCTTTTAATGTTGCAAGCCCTCAACGACTTTCTTCCCACGGGGACTATTGCAGTACAAACGGACAACATGTCCGTGGTCTGGAATACATCAACAAGCAGGGCGGGACCAGGTCCTATCCGTTGTGTCGAGAAGCTCTCAGACTTTGGCAATGGGCAATCTCCTCTCATCGGTTTCTGATAGCAACGCACATCCCGGCAGGTCCAACCTCTTGGCGGACAGGCTGAGCAGATCCATTCTGATGCCTCACGAGTGGTCTCTCAATCAATCTGTAGTGGATCAGATTTTTCTGAAGTGGGGCACACCTTGTTGCGATCTTTTTGCTACACCTCAAAACAACAAGTGCCCCGATTTTTTTCACCCTTTTTCCCCTACCAGGCCAACCCCTGAGAGACTCTCTAACCCAGGATTGGCCCCGGGACTTCTGTACGCTTTTCCTCCCTTTCCCTTGATTCCACAAGTCATTCAGAAAGCCACCGTTTTGAGGGCCAGGTTGATTCTCATTGCCTCTTACTGGCCTCGACAAATTTGGTTTCCGTCTCTGCATCGTCACCTCCTGGTGCAGCCCTGGCATCTGGACCCAGTTCCGGATCTCTTGATCCACCAGTCGGGTCAGCAGCACCGGGCCATTCATTCTCTCAACCTCACTGCTTGGTTGCTCCACTTCCTTCCCTAGCCAGGCTTCCGATGATCTCTGATTGTCAGAGACATCTTAGTGTCTTCTTTAAAGTCGTCCACCAGAACTGTTTATGCTAGCAAGTGGCGACGTTTTTCTGTTTGGGCAAATTCCAGGAATATTGATCCCTTTACTGCTCCTGTGCATTCTGTTTTAGATTTCCTGGCTGAAGTTTTTCATTCAGGATCTTCTTCATCTACAGTTAAAGTTCAACTGGCTGCTATTTCCAAGTATCATGTTGGCTTGCATGATAATAACATTATGTCTCATAGATTATGCAAGGCCTTTCTGAGAGGAGGTTTTTCTCCTAAAGCCGCCGATAAAGCATCCTCCTCCGCAATGGGATCTAAATTTAATGTTGGCATCCTTGATGCTACCTCCCTTCCGTCTGCTTCATGTTCTTTGAAATTATTGACCTGGAAAACTATATTCTTACTGGCTGTCACTTCAGCAAGAAGGGTTTCCGAGATTCAAGCTCTCTGCATTCGTTCCCCTTACTTGGTTTTTCATAAGGACAGGGTATCCTTAAGAACGAACCCGTCCTTTCTCCCCAAAGTTGCGTCTCAAACCAATATTAACCAATCCATAGATCTACCAGTCTTTTTCCCAAACTATTCTGACAGAGCTGAACAAAAGCTTCATTTTTTGGATGTCCATCATCAGCTCAGGTACTATTTGCATAGAACGAAACAATTCAGGAAATCGGACCAATTATTTGTCTCCTATGCAGAAAACAGGATAGGTCTTCCAGTTTCTAAAGTGACCTTATCCAGATGGTTGTCTTCCACCATTTCCTATGTGTACTCTCTCAGAGGCAAGCAACTACCTTCTAAACCGAAAGCACACTCAACCAGGAGTCTATCCACTTCTGCAGCCTTTCAGGATAGACTACCCATTGATACCATTTGTGCAGCAGCTACTTGGGCCACGCCTCATACCTTTGTCTCTCATTACAAGTTAGACTTGGCCTCCAGAGACAGGGCCAGTTTTGGTTCCACAGTTCTCAAGAATCTGTTCCATTGAGCCACCCGGGAAACAGGTGCTAGGGACGCGGTCCCATCCAGCAAGAATGAAGGTGAGATTGACAACTTAACATTTAGAAGTTATGTACCTACCATAACGTTCCATGTTAGTTGTCTTCTCTTGCCTTCTTTCTTGCGTCCCTCCCTCCTTCCCCCTGGCCTGGACAGATCTTGAAGAGTTCCTATCAGGTTGTTTCCTCCTGAGCCTTCATTTGAGGACTCTTATTATGAACTTGGTTTTCCTAATTATGTTAGGTTAGTCCTTAGCATGGTAGGTTAGCTACCAAACGAGATCTGAGGTAGTTCCGCCTTGCATCATGGGATATAGGGTTGCCTCGAGCTGGTAAAAGGAGTTCTCAAGCTAAAGCAAGTGCCGAGTCGGAGCCGAGGATCGGCTCCGAACCCATCCAGCAAGAAAGAAGGCGAGAGAAGACAGCTAACATGGAACGTTATGGTAGGTACATAACTTCTAATTTACAGTGGTGTCTACTATAAAACAAAGCTTTTTAAACAGAAAAAGATGTGATGAGTAGTTATTAGTCTGTTTATCCCGTAGATCTTTGAATGTCAACCATATATTATATGAAGAAGTAATTCTACGTCTCGTCTTGATCCATGACAAGTCAAAATGACAAACTTCAGTTGCCAAGTGTACAAATTCCTTCATAGCAGGAGTAGTGTGATTTTTCATTTCTAGGTGATGACTTTTCTTGCTAATGTTAAGCTACTACGTAAAAGAGAGTATTATTTTCATGGCGCAAGTGAGACTAGGTGTATTAAATAAAAGATTTGGGCAGCATAAATTTATCATTAAAAATAGACTGCAAGAGAGAATTCAAATTTTTATGAAGTTGTAAAACATATGCTTCCAGTCAGTTTTAACATTTAGTTTACATCTCCAGCATTCTGTGTCTTTATTATACAGAAGTTCAGCTTATGTGGTATGACAAAGATTCTGTGTATGAACTTCCAAGAGAATATTCTCCACTTTTTTAATTTCTCCTAGTCTTTTGGGTTTCTAATACCATGACTGGAATGGACCCAATTTCAAATTCCAAGTATGTTTAAAGTTCATGAAATTAGTATTATTTCACTCTTTGATGTCAGCCAAAAGTGCTCTTCACAGTACCTGCAGTGTGCCCAGTAATGATTGACTCCTCCCTGCAGTTCGTATGGAGTTACAAGACTCTTTTTATATAAGACCTGATGTCCTTCATGGATGCATCTGCAGTCATAACAACTGGGTTGTCCTGTCGTCAGGCAGCCCTTCAGTCGGCCGGATTCCAAAGTCCGGGTCCG
>NC_056734.1:352967079-353139579 GCF_019279795.1 Protopterus annectens | reverse complement strand
TCGAATCAGTCACTGAAGAAAATGTGGCAGCAAATGGAAACTGTATAGTACAGCACATTTCTAAAAGGAACTTGGGTAGTGATGAGTTTAATGCCTTAAATAAAGGGCTTAATTTTATTCCTACCAGTAACAATAATCTGACTAACGTGTTAATTGATGTTAGAATGTTCATTAGAAATGTTATGCTACAGTATGAGTTTGGTAGTAACACTATGGAACGTAAATGTAATTTTAGGAAACCAAGTGTTTATATGCCTAACAATCATCCATTAATTGAAGCATTCTACAGATTAGTAGAAGATGATTTACATGTATTTTATAATAATGATAGTACAAACAAAGGTCGCAAAGGAACCTGCAAGTCCAATTTGACTTTCAGGGACTGAACAGCTCTACGAAGGTTACAGACTGACCCTAATATAGTTATCAGACCAGCAGATAAAGGAGGCCCTGTGGTAATTATGGATAAAGAGGGATACTGAGAGGCTATGTATGAAATGTTAAGTGATACTAAATATTATCAAGTTATTAGTATAGATACAGTGGAAGAAATTAAATATAGGATATTTTCAATGATATATGATTTAGTTATAAGCTCTAACATTACATTAGAATTAAGCAAATACATTGAGGTAGAATACCCCATGGTTCCAGCCATACAGGGCTTCCCTAAAAATTCATAAAAATAGTTTGAACCCACCATTGCGACCTACAGTTTCAGGAAAAGGATGGTGCACTGAACCTTTTTCAGTTTATGTCGAAAAAATTCTTCAACCTGTATTAGATAAGAACGTGATTGTGCTTAAGGATACTAAACAATTCTTAATAGACTTGTATAGCTTCACAAATACATATAATATGAATATGGATGTTTTATTTGTTACATTGGATGTACAATCCTTGTTCACTGTTATTCCAAATGAACCAGGTATGGAATCAGTAAAGAATTATTTGAATAAGCATAGCAATATCGATAGCAAAAATATTGATTTAGTTTGCCTTTTCCTTGAAGTACGTCTGGAAAATAATATTTTTGTATATGAAGAAAAATTTTATATGCAAAGTGATGGCGTGGCTATGGGCACTTCATGTGCCAATAGCTACGCCAACATGGTTTTAGCATTATGGGAAGAGGAATGTTTATTCATAACAGATATGTTTAGGAAACATGTATTATTTTATCGACGTTTTGTCGACAATGTCTTTTTAATTTGGGATGGTAAGGCTGAGGAATTAGAAAGGTTTGTAGATATAATGAATACAATGACAAATTATTTAAATTTTACGTTGAAATATTCAGATAGTAAAATAGAATATTTGGATGTATATGTAGAAAAAATATTAGATAACTGTATTAATACCGGGGTATTCAGAAAAACAAGTCATAGGAATACCTTACTACACAGACGCAGTATTCACCCTCCCTACATTTTTAAAAATATAATAAAAGGGCAAGGAATGAGAATTTCCAGATTAAATGCAATGGATGTAGGTTATCAAAATGAATTATCAGGCTTTAAGAATAGACTCCTCAATAGAGGATATAATGCAGTAGAGATAGAAAAAGGCTTGCTAGATCTGAATGATTTAAGAGAAAATAGAGCAGCCCCATATTTTTCTAGTAAGGCAAATTTATTAAAGGAAACAAGGCATGATCTTCCTTTGGTCCCATGTTTTATACTAATGACAATAAGGCTATATATGACATCATAAATAATCAATGGAAAATACTTACCACCAACAATGATTTTATGAACATTGTTGGTGAAAGACCAGTCTTCAGATTTAAAAATAAATCAAAATTGAAAAGGTTATTATGCCATCCTACACATAAAGACTTTCACACTAAGGAAATAGGAACAGTGCCCTGTGGAAAATGCAATTTATGTGGGTTTATAAACACTAGATCTAGTTTTTTTCATCTTGATACAGACAGAGAATTCAAATTTAATGTTAATGCCAGTTGTGAAACTTCACATGTAGTTTATCTAGCAGTGTGTGATACATGTTCAGCATTTTACATAGGAAAAACCAATAGGATTTTTAGAACTAGAATTAGAGAACACCTATATGCTATAAGAATTGGACACATTAATAATGCTTTAGCTAAACATGTAATAAACCAGGGTGACGCACATACTTTCAGTTTTTGGTTATAGATATAGTTATACCCATAATTAGACAAGGGGATATTAGAAATGGCACTGAGAAAAAGGAGATTAATTGGATTTTAAAGCTCAGAGCCAACAGAGGTAAGGGACTCATTGAAAAAGCTTCACTTCAACCTATTCTGAAGTCACGTAGTTTACAAGTTTCCTCTAGATAAAGTAGGTTTTTTATGTTTTATTATGTTAGTAAGGTATACATTCTTTAATATACATATACATCTTACATATTTTCTGTAATGTATATAGTCTTGTGTAAATAACAAAGTTTTTAAATAACAGAGTTTTAATTATGTATTTATATATACTTCATTTAACACCTTGCATAAACAATTTTTAATTAATTACTATTTAATTGGATCAGTACGTCATAAGTTTAACATAGCTATATAAGGACTCAGTTTTGGGATAGGTGTTTTTTGGTCTGATGAAGCAAATGTGAAAGCACTTACCATCTTTGTACACAATAAAGTTTGAGTTTTATTTTATATCTTCAGTGAAAGTTCATTTTTTATATATTCAGTGAAAGTTCGCATTATATTTGATCAGTGGAAGTTCGTGCATTAATGCTGCATGGTTGCCTCTGCCATTCTCCTACTGTTTTTTACGCTAAAATATTTTCTCAAGTGGAGAGGCATTCGTTTCACTAAGTGTGTTTGTTTCATTATAGTTGCATAATGGTTAAAGTGTTCACTTCAAAGACACAAAGTACAGGGTTTGATTCTCACCTTGGGGAATAGGGCTAGGCTTAAAAAGGCCCCTGGTGTGGTTAGCCTAGTAATCATCTATGAACTTATGTTAATGATCTTGGGCATTATTCAATGCCTGCAGTAGTTTGAGACCTACAAGGAAGAGGGACAGGGAACTGCAGGCATACATCTTAACTTAATAGCATAAGACAGGACAGAAATGGAGTTAAATTATGTCTATTAAATCTGTTGTCAGTCTAACAGCTTTTGCATTATCCTGGATTGATGGTAGTATGAAGTATGAAACTCTAACATATGCCATTAATGACTGACTGCAATCATCTATGATTTACAGGGGCAGGAAAAACAAAACATCAGAGGCATTCTGAAAACACAGGGACAAGTATAAGATATGTGGTGTGTGTGTGTGTGTGTGTGTGTGTGTGTGTGTGTGTGTGTGTGTGTGTGTGTGTGCATGTGTGTGTGCGTACATGCATGTGTGTGTGTTTAAATGTGTGTATTGTGTGTGGAAGGACAAATGGGGGTGGTGCCTGTGCTACGGTGATACGGCTACAACCTCTGTTAGC
Source organism: Protopterus annectens (assembly GCF_019279795.1). NCBI lineage: Eukaryota > Metazoa > Chordata > Ceratodontiformes > Protopteridae > Protopterus > Protopterus annectens. The sequence continues at coordinate 353,136,138 of NC_056734.1, read as the reverse complement.
TACCACAGGAAGTATATGTGTGTGTGTGTGTGTGTGTGTGTGTGTGTGTGTGTGATTTTTAAACATCTTTATTAAAATATCACAAGACATAAACACATATACATTAATAGAAGTGAATACAAACCATATTAATATTTTTTCCCATTCATACACACATACACACACACATTAATCATTACATGTTCTCTTTCTTTATAACAAGTGTCTTTCAGTCCAACATTAAATAAATCACTCAGTTCCTGCCCTTCCCTTATACCTTCTCCTGGACATTATTTTGAATGCATTGTTCCCATAAAAACATTTATTTATATGTAATTAGCTCATTCCCTTTTCTAAAGATCCCACCTCTAGTTCTTTTATCTCTTTGCCAGTCATGAGCGGACAGGTGATCCGCTGTGGCGGATCTAACCGGGAAAAGCCGAAAGAAGAAGAAGACAGTATTCAATACTTCAAATACAGTTGGTTTAGATTTAGATTTAGATTTTCTAGTAATTGCTTTTTTGGCAGCTATATAAGGCTTTATGTCTAGCTAATTCAGATATTGTGTCCCAGCTCAAAAGAATCATTTCCTTAGTTAGAGCAATTTGCTTCCCCAATATTTCTGACAGAGTACTCTGTAGAGAATTTTTTAAATCTGTCAACTCATTACACTGCCAAAAGCAGGCTCCCACCTAGCTCTCTCTTTCCCATCACATCTCTGACACTTGCTATCTACCTAAGGAAAAATACTTTGAAGTTTGCTTGGGGGTATAAAATACCTATGCAAACACTTCCAAGCCAAAATCCTAAATCTTATGGACTTTGTTGCATACTTGGGAGCCATACATATATCCCCTCATGGTTCCCCTGTAAATTGCTTTTCCATCTCTCTTTACAATCTTTTCTAACCTCCTCTGATTGATTCTTACAGTTATTGTGTAATATTTTATACACCCTTCCAATTATCCCCTTTTTAACAGCAATGTCTGTTCTAGATTTGCCTAAAAACTCCATCAAGAGTAGATCTTTCACTTAGGACTTCCCTATCCCTTTCTCTTTGCATATACTTTGATATCAATCCTTTATAGTGAAAGCCGTCTCTAACTCGCAGTCCAAACTTTTTCTTGGCCTCATCCCACTGTATTGCCTATTCCTCTGTAATTATTTGCATATTAGTTGATTATGAAGTCCTTTCTCATTGCAGCTAATGTGCCTTTGAATCACAAAATACTGCATCATGGAAACAGGGCCTTTTTAATGCAATTCTTATGTGTGCAGTGAGGTTATTTATGAATCCCTGGAAATAACTCCTAGATCAGCATTATACTATCTCAGCTCATTTTTACTGTGCATATCAAGAAACCTCGCCTCACAGTTAGACGTTGCCCGTTCGATTCTCAGTTAGAGCGTCTTCTGTGTGACAACATGTGTGAATGGGCGTTCCTTCGTTGAAGGTTGTGAGTTAGGCCCAGCAAGCCAGCACGTAAAACTCTACTGCCAATCATTAGTGGACCGGAGTTCCGCTGTGGTGACCCCTAACCGGGAAAAGCCGAAAGACACAAATACCAAGAAACCTGCATTGTTAATCACTCTACAAATTAGCACTACATAAAAACAATTTACATAGAAACTGTGTACAAAAAAAAAAACAGTCTCTGAATCATTTTTGCTTATCAACATTGCCTTTGTGTAATTCACTAACATATTGATTACCTAACTTAAGCCCTTTATGAATACCAGGAAACGTCTCAGCAACCACTAAACTGCAGGTGTCAGAAATAAAAAAAAATGTACAAAGCCTCATGTGGGAAACCTGTATCCAGGAAACATTTTACTAAAATAAACATAGAAAAGTATTTTATGTAAATCACCCTTCTTTAGTCCCACAAAAGAAATAACATTTAAAGCAGCCAGCTTTTAAATACTGCAAAAAGCAGGTGTTAATTGTACATAAATGATCATTAAATAGATCAGTTAATTTCTTTAACTTTAGATGTGGAACCAGGCTGAATCAATTATTTATCCCAACTCCCTGACAGGCCTGCAGCCTCATTTACTAATTTGATTCATCTTTCATGAGTATCCATGTCACTGCCTCTAACATTCTTAGTTAAAAAGTTTTGCTTTAAATTAAAAACAAAATGCAGTGTCAATGCAACTGTATTATTCTTTCACATATAGCTCTAAAATGCTCAGCTATTCTATTTCTAAACATATTTTTTCTTCCATGGAAAGCAGAACATGTACAAGTGAGTATATAGATCTGATGTTCAAAACTACAGTACAGAAATTGTGTTTATAATATATATATATATATATATATATATATATATATATATATATATATATATATATATATATATGTTACCAGTATAAGTATTTACATATCTGTCTGAGCATTGTGATTTCACTAATTACAGTGTCTACAAGTAAGGTACCATTAAAAAGAACAGATGGCACTACCAGAATGTGTTCTATCTGTCAAGGTAGTAGCCTTAGCAAAAAAGAAAATCTGGGCTATTAGTCAATTAGGCATCACAGGTCCCTTTTAAAGACATCTCTCTATTCTTTGATCATTTTATTATAACCATTGGAGTTAGATGCAATCCTAGTAAAATACAGATTATTAGCAACCATGGCCTGCTATTGATATAACTCATACTGTTAATATGGTATACTAAAGTGGCACTTTGTTCGAAATATATCCTGCCATTTGTGAATTAATTTGCAGAATTTTTTCATACTAGCCACAGATGATATTTTTCTTTACATATGTGGTGTGACAAGTGTGAAGGTGAAGAACAAAAAAAAAAAAATACCGTTAACTGTTTTTACGTGCAGCTTTTTATTAGCTGTTCCTTTTCAGTTTGCATATTCATGTCTAGTAAAATATTTTTCCTCCTACTGTGTACAGAGCAAAACTAATATTGTGCAACCTATTCATACAACTATTGACAGTTTGCCTTCATTTCCATGCCTCACATATGTTATTAATATAATGAACAAAGCAAAGTTTGGTAAGTTAGACAATGCATTGTTATGAAGTGGTACAAAAAGTATGTGTGGTATAGAAAGATGATCAAATAAGGGGTGTATTTATATAAAAAACAGACTATGTTAAAAAAACATACATGTGTACAGACCCAGTGAAATTACCCTTAATAAAGAAATTGAAGTGCATACATTAGAATTAATGAAAAAGAAAAGGGATTTGCATGAGAGAGAGAGAGACAATGAACCATGAAAAGTATGGCACTGATTAAGGTTTGCATTAAGTGTGATGGAAAACATGAATCAAGAAAGAGCCGTGCATTGAGTCAGTTTCATAAATACAGTGGTAAGTGAAATAATTTTGGTAAAGTGTATAAATGCAGGAAAACATAAATTACAGCTGAAACAATATGCATGTGATAGAAAAGGACCATGAAATAATTTGATTTAATTATGGGCAGTGTAAGTTTGGAAAGAATGCAGTATGTAAAAGATAATGAAAAAGAGACTGCACATGAGCAGAAGGAATTATCAGTACGCTGTATGGAAATTCTCAACATAATCATTAGGTTGTGTTTAGTTAGACACTGGCTCAGAGTACTATATGAGGTTTGGTTAAACTTTCAAATCACTGAAGTTAAGGATAAGCTAAAATCTTCAATGTATACACTTTTGTACCTCTTCAGGCCAATAATTTCCACTACTAAGTTAGGAATTGTTCACTGCAGATGCAAGGATAAGCACTGCAAGATTAATCAGAATACTTGCTCCTGGAATTACTGCACTGTTATAACTTGTTGATACTTGTGAACCTCTGCTATCTCTGAAAAAAACAAAAAAACAAAAAAAAAAAATTTTTGCTTTTTTCCCACTTTTTTGAGATTTAAAAAAGTTCAGTTACAGGCTTGCTGTTCTTGAACTGTTTGCAAGTTTCTTGGAGGCCATTTTTTACTTGGGCTAAAGGGAAGTTTCTCTGTTGATCAGTGGCAGTGAAAAACATTGAGCAGCCTGCCTGCCCCTGTGGGAGTGGTTACTGACTTGAAACTGTAGTTTTATTGGCCATTTAGGGTCAATTCCTAACTCCTTCATCTTCCTCTCTTAAAACCTGGTTGCCTCATGGTTTTGGCGTCTTTTCAGGCTTGTTGGCTGTTGGTGAAGCACCCACCAAGAGGAGAAAATGCTGAGAGAAGAAAGGAGCCACTTTTGAGATTTTAAGTATTTTTCCTCTGTTTATTTGCTAAGTTTTTCGCATAGCCGCCTATTTTGAGCATTTTCTGGCTTGTTAAACTTGATTTCTGCATTAGTAACTGTATTTAGAGCACAACCTAGAGCTGTTTACTGAATTTCCTGTTTGCACTTATTTTTAAAATAGTTTTTTTCTCAAAACTTGCATTTTATTTGTCTTTGGCCTAGCATTCTTGTGTGGGGTCATTTACTGCACTGTTATAACTTGTTGATACTTGTGAACCTCTGCTATCTCTAACAAAAACAAAAAAAACAAAAAAAAAATCTTGCTTTTTTCCCACTTTTCTGAGATTTAAAAAAGTTCAGTTACAAGCTTGCTGTTCTTGAACTGTTTGTAAGTTTCTTGGAGGCCATTTTTTGCTTGGGCTAAAGGGAAGTCTCTCTGTTGATCAGTGGCAGTGAAAAACATTGAGCAGCCTGCCTGTCCCTGTGGGAGTGGTTACTGACTTGAAACTGTAGTTTTATTGACCATTTTGGGTCAATTCCTAACTCCTTCATCTTCCTCTCTTAAAACCCTCTTTTGCGCGTTATTGTGCATAGTGCAACAGCGGACAGCGCCGCCTAATTGGGTTTAAACTATTCCTGGCTCCACAAAGTCTGCTCTTCACTTTTTCCCTTAGAACTGCTCTATCTCTCAATTTAAACACCATATTCTCATTCTAAGGCCCTTCACTGGTCCAATTAAGTAATCCTACAAGTTAGCACTATTAAACCATAAGCACTACTTACTCTTATACTCTCTATGATTACCCTGTCCTCTATTGGTCCGTCTTAAATTCAGTTTCCCTATATTACTCTAGCATGTCCAAAGGTCAGTCAATGGTTTCCTCTCCAGTCCAGCTGGTGAATCTGGGAATTTTGAGGCAATGTTACAACTGTCTCATGTACACGGACAACCCTCTCCTCCAAACAGGTTCAAATATATGTGAGAGATGCAACTATTTAGCCAAACTGGAGGCTGAGTTCTCTCATCTCAAAACTGGTGTAACCAGTCAGGAGGAGAAGGTAACCTCACACAACACAATTCCAGTATCACATAGTCCCACCACATCAGCGAACCAAACACATAAATACACAAAAACATACTCGGAGGCTCTAAATAAAAATCTACCTAAGCAACAGAGACCTCCAAAGCAGACATCCAAGCAAACGCTACCTCAAAACAAAACACACACAACACATAGCCCACAAAGTCAGTGTGCCAAGCAGCCACAGCCCTTAAGGCTGAATAACACACCTGATACTCTTGTAATAGGTGACTCTATTGTCAGACACACTGACGTCCCGCTCACCAGGCTGAATAAAGAGAAGGTCACGGTGAGCTGCCTGTCGGGTGCTAGGATCCGCCACATAACGCAAGCACTCAGGTCACTCCAAAGCAAATACAAATATGACTCAGTCATTGTACATGCTGGTGTGAATGACCTGAGACGTACCTCCGTGGACTACATGAAAAGAGACATAGAGGAGCTCTCTGATCATGCAGCCCAGGCTGGTATGACCCTGACCTTGAGCAGCATCTTACCCTCACCTAGAATGATGCCACAGTACAAAGACAAAATGATGGATTTTAACAATTGGCTAAAATGTTGGTGTCATTCAAAGGGGATCCAGTGTCTGTCAGCCTGGGATGACATGCTCGACAAGCCATGTTGCTTCGCTAGGGACAGCTTGCACCTGTCACCACTGGGCTTTCGGATATTGGCAAAGGCTCTTGCCACCCCCATATTGCCTTTTTAGGCAAGGCTCAAAAGTCAAACCCACCCCCATAGACAGCACAAGGAACAAGAAACTAAGGGTAATGCTGCTTAACGCCAGAAGTCTTAACCTCAAGATGCACGCACTCAAAGCTCTCCTCAGTATGGAGAACATTAATATCTGTGCAGTGACAGAAACCTGGTTCAAGGCTCCAGAGAGCACCCCAGCACTACTAGGCTATACCTCATATCATGCTTTTTGGCCCCAAAACCCGGACCGAACCACAACAGGAGGGGGAGTTTCCATATTTATCAAAGATATCCACACCTCCAGGTTAGTGGCATTGCACGGGCGGTCGGAGACCATCCATGTGCAACTAACAGTGGGCAAGACTGCTTTTCAGTTTATAGCATCCTACAGACCACCCTCTCAAAGTCAGGAATCCCACTCGGCTTTCCTGAAAACATTGGAGAACATGAAGATCTCTCCGAACACCATTATATTGGGTGACTTCAACTACCCAAACATTGACTGGGAGCACTACTCAAGCCCCAGCACCTTAGCCCAAAGGTTCCTGGAAATTATAAACTCAAATGCTATGGAACAACTAGTCACCACTCCCACAAGAGGGGACAACATACTAGACCTGATCATTACCAACATGGGGACTCTATGCTCCACACCAGAAGTATATCCCTCATTGGTAAGATCAGACCATAAATTAATTTCACTGGATGTCCACATCCCGACCCCACCCCAGCCCAGAAAACCACAGTGAAAAACTTCTCAAAGCGAACTTCTCACTTCTCAAAACCGAAGTGGAATCCTTCAAGGCCCCAGGGCCAGTGGAAACTATGGCCCAAACTGCAGAATCCTATATAAACGCATTCTACGGACATCTCCAGGAATGCATGGATCATGCTATCCCAAACAAAACCAAGACCCAATCATCCAAAGGCAGGCGTCCAGTCTGGTGGACCCCTGCCATAAATAAACTGTACAACAGAAGGAGGAAGCTACTACATGATAGAGCAAAATCCCTAATAGGGAAGGCATCTCTGATCAGTACTAGCAAAAAATTACAATCCCTCATAAAATCCTCCAAGGCCAGCTTCGAGAGAAAAATTGCATAGGACACCAAAGACAATCATAAGGCTTTTTTCAGTTATGTTAGGAACCTGGGATGCAACTCCCAGACTTGTTCTGAGTTGATTCTAAACGACAAAAATACACTGAACCCACAGACATCGCCAATATCCTGGCAGACAGGTTCAGTGCAAACTTCTCCATCCCCTCCCCCCCAAAAGAGCAAGTATCTATCCCAGCAGAGGGCTGCCTCCAAAACATCTCTGATGCACAGGTGAAGGCTGCCCTCTCCAAAGCAAAAGACACTGCTTCCATAGGACCAGATGGCATCCAGGTTGTGTCCTACATGATCTCCAAGAGGAACTAATCCCTCAAATAAAACAGCTATACAATCTCAGCCTCACTACAGGATATATGCCCACAGAATGGCGTACAGCAACAGTGGTCCCACTCCACAAAGGTGGAGCCTCTACGGACCCTGGAAACTATTGCCCCATAAGCCTGGCTAGCTTAGTCTGCAAGGCTATGGAGAGGATCATCATGGAGCTCATAAACAAAGACATTGTGGACCTACAGACACTAGATCCTACCCAGTTCGGCTTTGTCAAGGGCAGATCCTGCCTTTTGAACCTGGTTGACTTCTTCGAAACAGTCACCAAAGCCATAGATGAAGGGAAGGTAGTCCACACAGCCTATCTGGACCTTGCAAAGGCATTTGACACAATACCCCACTCGGGCATCATAGATAAGCTATCCAGCTTAAATATAAACCCCTATGTCACAAGATGGGTCACAAACTGGCTCAAAGACAGAACCCACAGAGTGAGAGTTGCTGGAGCCATGTCAGACTCGAAACCGGTCACAAGTGGCATCCCACAGGGTTCTGTCCTGGGACCACTCTTGTTCGGTATATACTTTTCCGAGGTACAGGCAAACGTGGAAGGACTATGGCTCACCAAGTTTGCAGACGACTGCAAACTGGGCGCCATATTCGACTCTCCAGCTGACACAAACATCCTTCAAAAAGGTCTCACAGAGACAGATGACTGGTGCCAGCACCATGGTTTAAAGCTAAATGCCAAAAAATGTAGTCATACCCTTTGGCAAAAACAATGTGCCCACAAATTACCACATAGGCGGAAACCCATTAAGTACAGAGAAAGTTATTAGGGACCTGGGGACCCAAGTTGATAGCAATCTCTCCTTTGAAAACCACATTGCCAAAGTGGTTAGAAAGACCTTCTACATAGCCCATCTCATCACGAAGGGTTTCACATCTAGATCAAGAGAGGTAATCGTGCCCCTTTATTCATCCCTCATCAAGCCCATCATAGAATACAATGCCCCTTTTGGGATGTACCTTACCCGACACCTGCAGCAATTAGAGAGACCCCAAAAGTATCTCACCAAGAGGATCAAGGGTCTCAAACAGATGCCATATGCTGCTCGGTTAAAAAAACTCCAGCTCTACTCAGTTGCATACCGCCTACTTCGAGGCGATCTATGCCTGACATACAAAGCTATGTCAAATCCAGAATTAATGGACATGCTCCACCTCAGTAAATCTAAATCCCTTAGAGCCACATGCTCGAGGGACTTGAACCTCAGCACAGAAATAAATAGAACTTGCTGGAGGGACAGGTTTATAACCCAGAGGCTCCCTTCGCTCTGGAATAGAATTCCAGTTCATGTGAGGCAGAGCACCTCAATGAATCTCTTCAAGAAGAATCTCGATAGGTGGATGGGGGATCGTAGGTTTGTCCCAGGGATTACTCCAGTGTCACTATTAGACAGAGGCACAGTAAACTAAACCTTAAAAAGGGCACAGTATACTCAAATCAAGGGGTGGCGTAAGCCATACAGAATTGGGCTAGGCTTATAATTGCCCCAGGGCAGATAGCCTAGTATGAACCTATGAACCTATGAACCTATGAATATTTAGTCTGTTTGCCTTGCCAGATCCTTGGCATGGTGAAAATAATTTATAAATGCATATAAAAACTGACTTGCTGTTGAAGATTTATTTTGCATGTTTGGAATGTTTGTGAAGTATAGATCACATCCATACTTACCCTACCATATCAGCAGTCATGTATTCTCCAAGAAAAGATTCAGAAACAGGAAAGGATAACATTGAAAATGAATTGCATGGAACAGAAAGAATGGGTTTGATAAAGAAACAGAATGCACAAATAATATGGTTACTGCATTTAAACCTGCATACTTTTAGATCTGCAATGCCAGAACAAAGCTACAAAATTGAACATTCATATTACAGAAATTGTTGCTATTGGCAAGCTAAATGTAAAATATTTACCTGTGCTAGACACTAATCAAAGAATTTTGCAAATGAAATTAGACAAAATAATTTTACATTGTGTAATATCAGTATGCCTACAGCAAAACAAAAAAACAAAACAAAAAAAAAACAGATTACTTAGATTATTATTTGGCATATTGTTAACAGCTGAAGTGCTTCATAGAGATGTAAATCTGATGAGTGAAAGTCTTGGTGATGTCACCATCACTGGTGATATTCTGGTAAGGAGTGCAGCAAGGCAAGAGCATGACAAAAGACTGCTATTGTTACTTAGTTGAGCAAGATGATATAACCACTACCTGAGCACAAGTAAATGTAAGATCCGAGTTAAGATATGTGGGGCATGATATCATTTCAGAAGGCTTGAAGACAGACAAAGAAAATGTCATGAATGTTATACAGTTACTGTAACAAAAAGATAGATACGCACTAATGACATTTCTTGGTATTTTACAGTAGCTTTTTAAGTTTATTGTTATTAAGCCTACTACAACTGCCCCTGGCAGTGTACCTAGTAAATATCTTAAAATGGCAGCTAAGGCTATTGCATATCCAGTTTCAGTTCTGATAAATTGATCCATATCTGAAAATAAAATCCCCTTGCTAGGGAAAAATCATTCATTATTATGCTGCAGAAGGGTAGAATCAATACAAATCTTTCAAACTATGAGCCAGTTGTAATTTTAACTCTCCTGTCAAACATACTGGATTTTCCAACATGGCTGCACACTGATCAACAGCTTACCTTCAGCTCTCCTAGTATGAAAAAAGAAACTGAAAGACAAGGGCCAAGGACTCTGTCACTTTTAGTAAATTCAGTTACTGGCTAGTAGTTACACTGCCTGGGTGCCAGCAAAGAAGAAACTAAGAGAGCCTTAAAGAAAATCAACTATTAAAGGTGAAGAGAAAAGAGTGACTGGGAATAATTCTGCATCTGTTCTGCAAAATGCAGTTCAAGCTCCAGCTTTGGTGCAAGGGCTTCAAGTAGCCTAGAGGAAAAATAAGTCAAATCTGCTCAGAGCTCATTACTATAAATGAAATACTGATGGAGTATATCAGCTCAAATTACAATAGGCTGGAAAAAATGGAAGATGTTTTAAACTGATATTCAGATGAGCTGATAAAACTGTAAAAAATCAGAGGTCAAAATGAAGAAATGGCTGGCTGAGTATGTGACTGTTCAAGAAGTGCTGTTTCAAAAAATTGTAGAATTGGAGGACAGAGCACATAGGCAAATGTGATATTTTCTGATGTACCAGAGAAATATAAGGAACACTCTGTATTAATTTTATGAAGGCACAAATAAGCAACTCGTCTGATATGCCACAGCAGGAACTGTTAACTGAAAGGGAACACTGTGTGTATGATCTAAATCTGACCATGAGAAAGCAGCCAAGATTTGTATTAGTAAATATGCAAAGCTACCAGCAGAAGGAATTGATCCTGACAAAACTGTGGTAAAACGACAAAGTATTAAAAGTTGGAGGCAGTAGAGTGTATATGGAAAGTGATTATTTATTGTACACCAGACAGAATAGAAAGGGTCTATATCAATTAATCGAAACTGCAGTTCAGTGAAATGCTGTTCAATGTACGAAAAACAGTGAACGTTCACTTAAGCGAATGTTCACATCTGTGAATGTGTTACATAGGGAAAGGAGTTACTTGTCCAACATTCCCACATAGCACACACCAAAATATATCAAACCCACACAGGTGGGGAGCTGAACCCCCCACCTATATATACCAATTTCACGATCGCACTTCAGTAGGGAAAAGGCATTTTTCTGCTGTTGGGCAAGTAACTCCTTTCTCTGTGTAACACATTTGCAGATGTGAATGTTCACTTAAGTGAACATTCGCTGTTTTTTGTTTGTTGAACAGCAGTTCACTGTATTGTGGTTTCGACAAACTGATATAGACCCAAAGAGAAACACATTTATTCCAGCAATCAGGGATGTTGAGAGACAGGTATGAGATTCAAGCTGCTGTATCTAGCTGTCTTCAGAATATTGTTTGGAAGATCAAAGTCATTGTTTGAAGCAAAACAGGCTAAGGAGGAAATAAAAAAGTTTGTCCAACAAAAAGTGAGCCAACAAGCAGGCAGGGACTTTTTTCCCATTCTTCTGATAATAAAGCACACACAGAGACTTTGCCAGTGAAATCTTTTCCACTGTTCCAAAGGAAAATGCTTGAGAGACAAAGAAAATCACAAGAGTTGACTAGAAGAACTAGGAGTGCCTTGGAATTGAACCAGATTCTAGTGTTGGGAGATGAAGATGAACAGGAAAAGACCAACAAAATGGAAATTAGTGAATAAATGTGAAAGTGCAAAGCATCAATCGCATTTGTGAATTATGGCTGTATAAGAAAAAGTGGAAAGAATGAACTTTTGTTGACTTTGTTAAATATGTGGGGCACTGAAAGGCATTTGCCTGACTTCATGTCATTAATGTTTGGAAGGACAATGAGAGGATGGGAAGAGGAGGGAAAAAGGTAACTGTTAAGTAAAATCATTTCTATTCTTGATAGTATATCTCTGAAACGTTTTATGATGTAAATTTCAGATTGTATAGTAAAGCATTTTAGTGGTTCTTGTAAGTGATAAAGATACTAAAGTAAACAGATGCTTTTCTCTCTTCTTTTTTAGTATTAGAAATGTAGGCATTACAACGCAATAAGAAAAAAAAAGGTTAGACAAAGACATGTTCAAGTTTACAGATTGTAATTTTAGGTTGTTGAGGTGGCGGTGGGGTGCAAAAGTACACAGATCATAATATATGTAGAGCTGGTATGTTTTCTCTTACTTTTGCATAAATGAATATCTGGATTAAGACCTTGGCTTAATTTAATAACAGGTTTTGAATGGAAACAAGTAAATAAAAAAAAAACACTGAATACAATGAAAAGTTTTCTTTTTTTCTGTTTTCAGCTTGCCTCTAAAAACCTGCAGCTGAGGACTACATATTTTATTCTCATAAGTTGCAATGGAAACTAGCTGATAATAGGGCAATAAAAAGCAAGAAAGAATAGTTGTGTAAAATCTTACCATAACCATAGATGTCCTTCTCTTCTATATACTGCAGTATTCATAACATGAGGGAGTCCACCTCCAGTTGACTTGCACATCTGGCCGTCATACCAAAGTTAAAATGCTACTGTGATGGTACATGCGATGGCCTGCATCACACAGCATACATCAAACATAAATGGGTGCCAGCACGCACCTACCTCAGAACTGAATGCCACCAAGCACCATCCTAAAGGGAGTGATTATCCAGAGGTCAGCCAAGTATCAGGGGGAAGGCAAGGAGGGAAAATACACTGCAGCATATAGAAGAAAAGGACATCTATGGTTATGGTAAGATTTTACACAACTATTCTATGTCCTTCTATTCATATGCTGCAGTATCCATAACATGAGGGAGAATGCCAAAGCTCATGCAGAAGAGAGACTGAGAGGAGGAGCAGAGACATTTTCCACAAATCCATGGAATATAGCTCTGACAAATCCTGCTCTGGACCTGGAGATGATATCCAGTTTATAGTGTTTGGTGAAAGTGTGAACAGATGACCATGTAGCTGTCTCCAAAATGGAAGCCGTATCCAAACCTTTATAGAAAGCCCCAGAAGAAGACACAGCTCTAGTAGAGTGTGCCTTAACTGGAGAAGGAAGATGCTTCCCATTTGTGGTGAAACAGAGGGTAATGGCTTTAGAAATCCTGGAGGAAATAGTTTGCTTGGAAACAGGATGTCTCAGGGCTCTTGGGTGATATGAAATGAAAAGCCTATCAGATTTATGGATGGACCGTGTCTTTGCCAAGTACTATTTGAGCTGTCTGTGCACATCTAAAGTATGAAAGATCCTTTCGCTAGAGGATTGCAGAGATGGGGAGAAGCTAGGGAGATTGATGGCCTGATTCAGTGATAGCTCATTCACTACCTTGGGCATGAAGGATGGGTTGGTATGTAAGGAGACCCTGTCCCTATAGAAAACTGTATAAGGAGATGATGCCATGAGGGCTTGAAGTTCAGAAACTCTTCTGGCTGAGGTAATAGCCACCATGAGAACAGTTTTCCATGTGCAATCTTGTAGAGAAGAGGCCTTAGCTGGTTCAAAAGGAGCTAAGGTAAGCTTTTCCAACACAAAGTTGAGATTCTATGGGAGAGGAATTGGTTTCCTTGGTGGTCTAATGTGTAGAACTCCTTTCAGGAACAACATGAATTCCAACCTGGACACCAAGGGAGAAGTCAGATGTGAACATGCTGAGATGGCAAATAAATGTGCCTTGATGGAATAGTATGACAAGCCAGTTTTCATCAGTTCACACAGGTAAGACAAGACCACTGGCGGCTCAGCAGACAGTGGTTGCAAATTGTTTTTAGACACCAGACAGAAAACCTCTTCCATTTGGATAGATAGGATTTTCTGGTAGTGGGTTTTCTGGCCTCCTGCAGAACCTGTAGCATATCTTCAGTGTAAAAAGGTGTCTAAAGGGAATCAAAGCCCTATCACCCACAGAGGTAGGTCTAGGGTGGGCATTTGAGGGTGTATTAGAGTTCCCTTGTCCTGTGTGAGTAGGTCCATCCTGTGGGGTAACTTGTGGTAATTGCCCTTGTCTAGGTTATGAAGAAGGGGGAGCCAAAGCTGTCTTGGCCAAAAGGGGGTCACCAGGAAGATTTTTGGTTGTTCTTTCTGAATTTTCAGCAGAGCTTTCTGAATAAGAAGGAAGGGGGGAATGCATACACAAACATCCCCTTCCAAGGAAAGGAAAGAGCATCCCCTTCCATGTCCTGGGGAGGGAATCCTGGTACAATATTTGGGAAGCTGTATGTTCATGGGGGAAGCAAACAGATCTATCTGTGGAGTACCCATCGATGGACCAGGTCCAGGAACACATCCCTATTTAACATCCATTCATGGGATTGAGTCATGGACCTGCTTAATGAAACCACCACCACATTCTGAACTGATGGGATGTAAACAGCCTGAAGAGAAACGTGACTCTGTTGAGCAACCTCCCACACATACAGAGCCAATCTGCAAAGAATGTATGACTTAGTCTCTCCCTGCTTGTTGATGTACCAGAGGACAGTGGTGTTGTATGTGAACCATCTCAGCACTCCTGGTAAGATTCTTGACTTGAAAATTTTTAGAGCAAAGACCAAAGCCCTCATTTCTTTGATGTTGATATGCTCCCTTGACTAAGGGGGTCCAGACATCTCTCACCCTCCATTTCCCTAAAGTTGCACCCCAGCCCGTGTCCTGGTTGGGGGGGGGGAGGTTGGAGTGGAAGGCATGGATATATTGTAACCTGTGAAATCCACCACTTTAGTTATTTTGTTAAGCAGGGCAAGAGTGGAACCACAAACGCCAGAGGGTGAAGGTATTGTTTCCAGACTGTCCTCAGGAACCACCTAAATTTCCTGTTGTGTAGCCTTGCCAAAGGTACCATGGGGATAGTGGAAACCATGAACCCCAGGAGTCATAGGAACTCTCTGGTAGTCAGAGATTGTTGTGGAATTAGTTCCTGAAAGCAAGTGATGAGAGACAGGATTTTTTCTGGAGGTAGCCAGGCCATCATTTGGACTGTGAGAATTCTGCAGCCCAGGAAGACATGGTCCTGGGAGGGGATCAGAGTAGACTTCTGAAGGTTTATGGTAAACCCCACACCCTCCAGAAAGGTCATAGTGTAGTCCAAGTGCTCCTGCACCAACTTTGGGGATAAAGCCTGGATGAAAAGGTTGCCCAGGTAAGGAAAAATTTGAATATGCCGCGTTCTGTAGAAGGCTATGACTGGGGCCAAACATTTTGTGAATACTCTGGGGGCCGTAGAAAGACCAAATGGCAAATCACATTACTGAAAGTGAGAATAATCCACAATGAACTGTAGGAATTTCCTGAACTATAGATGGATGGGAATGTGAAGATAGGCATCTTTTATGTCCAATGACACCATGTATGCCTGAGGGAGAATCAGGGGAAGGAGTGTAGGAAAATGTTAGCATGTGAATGGTAGGGACATTCAGAAAGGTGTTTAGATGATAAAAATCTAAGATAGGCCTCCAGGGGCCTTCTTTCCTGGGGACTAGAAACATCCTGGAGTAGAACCCTTTTCCCTTTTGATTTGGAGGCATCTCTTGGATGGTACCCTGGGATAGCTGGGAATGCAGGACTAGGGGAAAGAAAGACATTTGGTCCCAAGGAGGTTGTGCGATACCTCTGAAGGCTGGCCTGGATTCCCAAACCATGAAATAGCCTTGTTTGATAATGGTAAGGACCCAAGAGTCCTGGGTTATCTGTTTCCATGCTGAAAGGGACAGGATAGGTAAATAGAGAGATGGGTAGAGGGGTTTAGGGGCTGATAGTCACAGGCTACCAGGTTTTGCATGAAAGGACTGCTTTTGAGAATGTGTGAAAGGGGAAGATCTAGTGGGGGCCTGTTTTCTGGTATCCTTTTTTTCCTCAGGAGTGTGATACTTAGAGGCCTTTCTCACAAAGGTACTCCTAGCTGGATAATTCCTCTGGAAACAGGGAACAGGAGAAACAAAAGTGTGCCTAAGATCTTGTAACTCCTTCCCCATTTCCTGAAGGGTTTTAAAGAGCTCTGCAGCTGCAGGGCCAAATAAAGCTTTGTTGTCTAAAGGTGCGTCCATGAGCTTGGCTTTAATATCATCTGGCAAAGACTGGAACCTAAGCCATGAATACCTACTTGAGACAGACCCTGATGCTGCTTGCTCTGGCTGAGGCTTCTGCAGCATCGTAAATACATTTTATGGTATGTCTAGTAACCTGGTTGCAAGATTTAAGAATGCTAGATATTTTAGCCTTGTTAGGGGTATCTGGTAGTTCTGAAATGAGTTTCATAGCATCTGCCATAAGAACCAGGGAATATTTAGCCATATGGGTTTAGTAATTCATGACTCTGAAAGCCAGAGTGGCAGATGTATAAACTTTTTTACCCAACTTCTCCATAATTTTACTCTCCTTATCAGAGGGAAGCAAGGAAGTGGAGGGTAACAATTTGGAAGTTTTATCTGCAGCTACAGAAAAGTTATAGGGGTCAGCCAACAAGAGTCTTGAAGAGGAAGTTAGCATCCTCAGGGACTATGTGGAATCTATTAGGGCATTTAGCGGCTGGAGGTTGGAAGTCTGGTGCTGTAGAAGCAGGGGAAAAGGCATCCAAAAAGCAGGCAGGACAGGGGGAATGGCAGAGGGGTTAGGGGACTCCATCTGCAAGAGGTCATAATACCTGTTCTGGGTCTCAGAGACCTGACAGCAGTCCCAGTTGAAAAAATCCTTCATCTACACACTGGTCTCCCCAAATGAAATGCCCTCCCCAGGAGAATCTGTGCCATTAGACTCCGGGGAAGCATGCCCCAGAGGAGAAGCAATCTGTGAGGAATAAGTTAATGAGTCATCCCCAGATGAGTCTTCCTCCTCGGGAAACTTCTTCCACAGGCCTTTTCCCAGGAGTGGAAGGGGAGTAGGGCCTGGACAGCAGCTGGAGGTTGGTGTAAGGCCAGAAAATGTGGGATGTGTAATATCTAAAACAAAGCAGCCCCTGCAAGTACTGCAACTGCACGGCCCCAAAATAGTGAAATCCAAGTGACAAAATGAGAGGCCAGCAGACTGTGGCAAATTAATGCTTTATTATAACATAAAGGAAAAAAGCAATAACAGACCGGTTTCAGCTACAAAGAACACATAGCCTTCATCAGTGTCAATACAAATACTATAACTCCATTGCTCTGTTTTATACTCAACCTGTCATCAAAATTGAAGCTCACTGGTTGTTCAAAAATTCTCAATGAGATCTGATGGAAATAAACCACCCAACTTAATAATCCACTTCTTTTCTTTTTTGTTTAATATTGAATGCCATCCAGCTTTATTAATCCTGTTACCTACGATTTTATCTATAATAGTGAATCTAAAATTTGCATTCCTGTGTACCAGTGAATGTTTGTAAAGGGCATTACTAGGTTTCTTTGCTATAATGTCACTGCAGTATTCAGATATGCATAAGCATAAGGGCCTGGAAGTTTGCCCTACATAAAAGGCTAGGCACCAGGTCTCAAGGAGAATTTTTGAACAATGAATGAGCACAAATTTTGATGACAGGTTGAGTATAAAACAGAGCAATGGAGTTATAGTCTTTGTATTGACACTGACGAAGGCTATGTGTTCTTTGTAGCTGAAACCGGTCTGTTATTGCTTTTTTCCTTTATGTTGTAATAAAGCATTAATTTGCCACAGTCTGCTGGTCTCTCATTTTGTCATGTATATATCTACCCTTATATTTTAGAACAGAACCAGTTATATTTAACATCACTGGACATAATTTTGAGACTTAGGGATGGAAATTGTAATACATTAGCGGTAGTTTACATTAGAATATGTACCCAATGTGATAGTTACTACAATGGGAAAACAGAAAGAGCCTTTAAAAAGGGAATTTACGAGCAATTAAATGCAATGAAAACCAAAAATCAAAACAATGCACTTTACAGGCACACATTCAATTGTGACAAGTACAGAGGTTTTAAGTTTGGGATTTTGGACAAAGTTGACAAGCAAAATAGGAATGATGTCTGGGAATTGGATCTGGAAAAGAAATAATTGGAGTGGCAGTTAAGATGTAATGCCACCATTTTACCAGGATTAAATGAACACACTTCTATTATGCCTGTGTTAAAAATAAAAGCATTGGATTTATGAGAAATGTATGGAATGTTATATTAAGTGAATATGATTCAAACACTTGTAAAATTTATTCACGAAATGATGAATTTTGCATAAAAATTATAGTTTTAATTTTTTAGATTCATATGATTATTGCTTTAAAAGTTTCAGATTTTTTAACATAAATATTTAATTTAAGAGTACATTTTCAAACAGTATACTTGTAATTACACCATCCTGAAAGGGCTGACTTTGTAAGCTAAGCAGGGTTGCGCCTTGTTAGTTTTTGGATGGGATAACACCTGGTAACACCAAGAGTTTTATTTATAAGTCTTGTTGCGGTACATTGTTTTAAAGTACTTTTAAGAGTTTTTATTATACAGTGACAGAGAAAATGCTTCACAAAATATTATTTGGTCACTTATATACATGTTCACATACACTGTTATATTTTATTTTTATATTAATTCATTTATGCAGTTTATGCACATTGTTTAACGTACCTTTAAGAAACAACAGACCATGAAATGAATATTTACTTAAGTCTTATTAACCATAGGGTATAAAAAGGGATGAGAGCTAAAAGATAGTAGGTTCTGAAAAAGTCCAAATATTTTGTTAGGACGAAAGCACTAAACCTGCTCTCATGTTTTATTTTATTTCATTTTTTGGTGGTGTTAATAATAAAGTTCTATTTTAAAGGACTTTGGATCATTCGTTGGTGGATTTCTTTTCATTGCTGGTGAATTTATAACATATTCCGTTTGCATGGAAATATAACAACAGCTGGTGACTTTTTGTTGTTACCACATTGGACTTGATTTAAGATTCAGTCTTGGTTTGCAGTAAGTTTATTCAGAAGAAAATTTCTGTTTCATATGTGCTGTTGAAGCAATTTGTTTATATTTGCTGCTCAAACACTGTGAACAGTTTTTAGTTCTATCGGTTTATTTTTGTTTTCACTGAGGTCCTCCTTTTGGATTCACAACTTTGTTATTGTATTGCTCAAACTTTGATTTTTATGATGCCTGAAGGTTGGTATGGATGACAGCACCATAAAGTAGTAAGAGGAGGAGATAGATTTTGGCAAATGTAGCTTTAGTTGTGTTTGTGAGAAAGGTTTTGGCTCTATAAAGCATCCCTAGTTTTTGATGAGTTTTTCTTGTGCAATTTTGTATACGTAGGTCAAATTTAAGACTCCCTGAGATTCAATAAGCTCCGTTCAGGAATAGTGCTATTCCTGCACAGAGAGAACTGTGTCCATTGACCCTTATCTTTAACAGTAGCGCTCCTTGCATATTCATGAAGGCTCGCTGCTGCTAAGGTTAAATGTACACGAACACTACTGAGTGCAGGGGGTATGTTTATGTAGTGCACGCACATCTAACATTCCCCCTGCACTCAGAAAGTGCCTTACGGCACTTTCTAAAAGTATTTCAGTGACCGTGGACACTGAAATCAAATAAAATTAGTAAAACAGTGTCAGCAGACACTGAATGAAATAGGGGAGCAAGAAATCAATGCAGGGTGTGTGTGACAGGTTCTGTCACACACTCCCTGCATTGTCAAAGTGCCATACGGCACTTTGCAAGTGCTGTGAGTGTCCGCGAACACTGAAAGCAGGAAGTATGGATAGGAAGCAATGCAGGGGGTGTGCAACAGGTTCTGTCACCCCCCCCCCTGCATTGTCAAAGGACAGTACGGAACTTTGCAAGTTCTTTCAGTGTCTGCAGACATTGAAAGCACCCATCTCAATAGGAAGCAATGCAGGGGGTGTGTGTGGCAGGTACTGTCACACACACCCTGCATTGTCAAAGTGATGTATTGCCATACTCCTCAACTGTACAGGTTTTCACAGAATGCCCAGATGCCTGCCTCACATACCTCTCAACCTCCTAGAATAAGAAAGCTGTACAAAGCCATAAATAATGGGTGGACAAAGGCCCAAAAAATAGGGACACATTTTAAATATTGCACTTATAAACTTGGAAAGTTGATAGAATAAAATGTTTGAATTAGCACATATTTCCTGAAGAGTATGAAGTCTGAAACCCAAATGTTTGTCATTGTCAAAGTGCCGTACGGCCATATGCCTCAACTGTACAGGTTTCCACAGACTGCCCAGTGCCTCACATACCTCTCAACCTCCTAGAGCAAGAAAGCTGTACAAAGCCATAAATAATGGGGGGGGACCAAGGCCCAAAAATAGGGACACATTTTAAATATTGCACTTACAAACATGGAAAGTTGATAGAATAAAAGGTTTGCATTAGCATGGATTTCCTGAAGGGTATGAAGTCTGAAACCCAGATGTCTGTCAGTATGTTCTGACTTAAAGCCCGAGTGATTTGCCAATGATTTACTTGAAAACCACATTCACACTTTGTAAATTTGTAATAGCAATAATTAAAATCTATCCCTATGTGTTCTCTTACAATTTTCTTTACTGTGACTGACAAGGAGTACAGATACATGTAAATAAAGTGGGTTGATTAATGAATTGTTTTTTTTCCATTCGCAGGTATGTTTAAGTGTAGCTGAGAGGGTGTGCATGTTATCGGCCTCTTCTCAGCATTGCTTAAACAACTCATAGGAGATAAAAATATACAGCTAAAATCCTAATGCTGAGATAGCATAGTAGAGTCCTGGCTTTGCATGAAGGCGTTCATGGTTCAAGCACCAAGACAGGCACTTTATTTTTACATGGGAAAGCAGTGTTAAATTATTATTTTTATTTTAAATTATGTAGTAATTGATTTTTGTCAACCAGGGTAGTGTAACTGGTCTACAATGGAAGTGTGAGTGCATATAACATGTGAAATCACCCATGTATATACAAGTTCATAGGTTCATAGGCAGATACTAGGCTATCTGCCCTAGGGCATTTATAAGCCTAGCCAGAGTGTATTTTGCTTCCGCCTCCATATTAGATTAGCCTACTGTGCCTCTGTAAAGTAGGTCACAGAAGGTACCCTTTTAAGATTAGTTTACTGTGCCTCTGTCTAGCAGGGACACAGGAGAGATCCCAGGGGTGAATTTGTGATTTCCCATCCACGCGTCCAAATTTCGCTTGAAGAGGGTCAGCGAGGGGCTATGTCTAACATGAATTGGGATTCTATTCCAGAGTGAGGGGAGCCTCTGGGAAATGAATCTGTCCCTCCAGCATGTCCTATTTATTTTTGTGCTGAGGTTTAGGTCCCTGGAGCATGTAGCTCTAAGGGACTTGGATTTTTTGAGGTGGAGCATGTCCATCAATTCTGGGTTTGACATGGCTTTGTACGTTAGGCATAGATTGCCTCTGAGTAGGCGGTAAGCAACTGAGTAGAGCTGGAGTTTCTTTAGTCGAGCTGCATAGGACATCTGTTTGTAGCCCATGATCCTCTTGGTGAGGTACTTTTGGGGTCTCTCCAGTTGCTGCAGGTGTCAGGTAAGGTACATCCCAAAAGGGGCATTGTATTCAATTATGGGCCTGATGAGTGACGAGTAGAGGGGCACAATGACCTCTCTTGATCTAGATGCGAACCCTTTTGTGATAAGGTGGGCTATATAGAGGGTCTTTCTAACCACTTTGGCAACGTGATTATCAAAGGAGAGATTACTATCTACGTTGGTCCCTAAATCTCTAACTACTTCTTCCAGATTAATGGATTACCACCTATGTGGTAATTTGTGGGCACCTTGTTTTTCCCAAAGGGGATGACTATGCACTTTTTAGCATTTAGCTTGAGGCCGTGGTTCTGGCACCAAGCATCCATCTCTGTGAGACCCTTTTGGAGGATGCTTGTGTCAGCTGGAGATTCGATTATGGCCCCCAGTTTGCAGTCATCTGCAAACTTTGTCAGCCATAATCCCCCCATGTTAGCCTGAACCTCAGAGAAGTATATACCGAACAAGAGAGGTCCCAGAACTGAGCCCTGTGGGACGCCACTTGTAACTGGTTTGGATTCGGACATGGCACCTGCGATTCTGACCATGTGGGTTCTATCGCTGAGCCAGTTTGCAACCCATCTTGTGATATAGGGGTTGATATTTAAGCTGGTAAGCTTATTTATGATGCCCGAGTGGGGTATTGTGTCGAAGGCTTTTGCGAGGTCCAGGTAGGCTGTGTGGACTACCTTGCCCTCATCTATGGCTTTGGTAACTGTTTCAAAGAAATCAACTAGGTTTAAGAGGCAAGATCTGCCATTAAGAAAGCAGAATTGGGTAGGGTCCAGTGTCTGGAGGCTCCCAATGTCTTTGTTTATGAGTTCCATGATAATACGCTCCATAGCTTTACAGACCAGACTAGTCAGGCTTATGGGGCGATAGTTTCCGGGGTCCGTTGTGGCACCACCTTTGTGGAGTGGGACCACTGTAGCTGTATGCCATTCTTTGGGTACATATCCTGTAGTAAGGCTAAGTTTGAACAGTGACTTAATGTGAGGGTTCAGTTCTTCTTGGAGCTTGTGTAAGACATAGCCTGGGACACCGTCCGGTCCCATAGATGCTGTGTTTTTTGCTTTGGAGAGGGCAGCTTTCACCTGTGCATCTGTGATGTCAGGGAGGTTACATTCAGTTGGGATAGGCGTTTGCTCCTTTGGGGGAAGGGGGGGAGAAGTTTGCGCTGAATCTGTCTGCCAGGATGTTGGCTATGTCTGTAGGTTCGGTATATTTTGTAGCGTTATGCAACAATTCAGAGCATATCTGGGTGTTTCCACCCATGATTCTGACATAACTAAAGAAGGCCTTGTGATTATCTTTAGTGTTTAGGGCAATTTTTATTTCGAAACTGGCCTTTGATGATTTTATGAGGGATCGAAGTTTCTTGCTAATACTGATCAGATATGCCTTCCCTTTCTGGGATTTTGCTCTGTCATGTAGTAGCTTCCTCCTTCTGTTGTATAGCTTATTTATGGCTGTGGTCCACCAGACCGGTCTCCTGTTTTTGGAGGAGTGAGTCTTGTTTTTATTTGGGATAGCATGATCCATGCATTCCTGCAGGTGCTCATAGAATGCATTTGTAAAGGATTCTGCGGATTGGGCTGTATTATCCTCTGGCCCAGGAGCTTTGAAGGATTCCACCTCAGTCTTGAGAAGTGCAAAGTTGGCTTTGGAGAAATTCTTTACAGTGATTTCCTTGGCTGGGGGTGGGGACGGGATATGGATGTCCAGGAAAATTTGTTTATGGTCTGATCTTACCAATGAGGGGTTTACCTCTGGTGTGGAACATAGAGTCCCCATGTTGGTGATGACCAGGTCCAATATGTTGTTCCCTCTTGTGGGAGTGGTGACCAGTTGTTCCATTGCATTAAAGTTTATAAATTCAAGGAACCGTTGGGTGAGGGTGTTTGGGCTTGAGTAGTTTTCCCAGTCAATGTTTGGGTAGTTAAGTCACCCAATAACATAGTGTTTGGAGAGACCTTCATATTCTCCAGTGTTCTCAGGAATGCCAAGTGGGGTTCCTGTAATAGGGAGGGTGTTCTGTAGCAGGCTACAAACTGAAAGGCAGTTTTGCCCACTGTTAGATGCACATGGATGGTTTCTGATGCTTCGTGCAGTGCCACTAACCTGGAGGTGTAGCTATCTTTGATGAATATAGATACTCCCCCTCCTTTTGTGCTTCGGTCCGAGTTTTGGGGACGAAACGCATGGTATGAGTTATAACCTGGTAGTGCTGGGGTGCTCTCAGGAGCCTTGAACCAGGTTTCTGTTACTGCACAGACATCGATTTTCTCCATACTGAGGAGAGTCTTGAGTGCGTGCATCTTGAGGTTTACACTTCTGGCATTGAGTAGCATTACCTTTAGCTTTTTTATCTTTGGGTTGTCCATGGAGGTGGGTTTGTCCTTTGAGCCTTGCCTAAAAAAGGCACTATGGGGGTGGCAAGAGCCTTGGCCAGTATATGAAAGCCTAAAGGTGACAGGTACAAGCTGTCCCTAGCGAAGCAATGTGGCTTGTCGAGCATGTCATCCCAGGCTGACAGACACTGGATCCCCTTTGAATGACACCAATACTTTAGCCAATTGTTGAAACTGATCATTTTGTCTTTATACTGTGGCATCATTCTTGGTGAGGGCAAGATGCTACTCAAGGTCAGGGACATACCAATGTGGGCTACATGGTCAGAGAGCTCCTCTATGTCTCTTTTCATGTAGTCCAGGGAGGTACGTCTCAGGTCATTCACACCAGCGTGGACAATGACGGAGTCATACTTGTACTTGCTTTGGAGTGACCTGAGTGCTTGCATTATGTGGCAGATCCTGGCACCCGACAGGCAGCTTACAGTGACCTTCTCCTTGTTCAGTCTGGTGAGTGGGACGTCAGTGTGCCGGACAATAGAGTCCACTATAACAAGTGTATTTGGTGTGTTGTTTGGCCTTATGGGCTGTGACTGTGAGGCACACTGATTTTGTGAGATATGTGATTTGTGGGTATTGTTGAGGGGTGGCTGTTGCTTGGATATCTGCTTAGGAGGTCTTTGCTGTTTAGGCAGGTTTTTATTTAGAGCCTCCGAGTATGTTTTTGTGTGTTTATGTGTTGGGTATGCAGATGCAATAGGTCTGTGTGAGACTGGATTTGTGCTGTGGGTGGTTACCTTTTCCTCCTGACTGACTGTGCCAGTCTTGGGTTGAGAGAGCTCTGCCTCCAGTTTGGCTGTGTAACTGCATCTCTCACATGTATCAAAGTTTGTTGGAAGGAGGAGAGGGCTGTCTGTGTACATAAGGCAATTGTAACATTGCCTCAAAATTCCCAGATTCACCAGCTGGACTGGAGAGTAACCTTGAAACTGACCCTTGGACATACCAGATTAGTATAGGGAACTGTTTTTTTACTAATCAGATTAGGGAAGGGAACTGATTTTTCACTTGATCAGGAAGGACCAATTGGGAGTCTAATACTTATGAGAAGTCAAGGAGGGTGTAGTGCTTTAGTTAGTTAGTGTTTCCTTATAAGAGCTGAGCAAGTGCAGGGCTTTAGAAAGAGAATAGGTGCAGGGCTTTAGTGTGCAAAGAGAATAGAGTGATTATTTTGAGAGTTTGAACAGTTCTAATTGACCCAAAAGTGAAAACTACAGCTTCTAGGTGGAGCCTCCAGGGACAGGCAGGCTGTTCAGTGTTTACCACTCCCACTGGTGAACACAGAGACTTCCTTTGCCCAAGCAAGCACTGTGCTAAAACTTCCAAACAGTTCAGAACAGCAAATTGTAACTGAACTTTTTAACTTTCAGAAAGTGGGAGAGAGAGATCAAGGAGTTTAGAATTGTACCCAAAATGGCCAATAAAACTACAGCTTCTAGGTAGTAACCACTCCTCCAGGGACAGGCAGGCTGTTCAGTGTTTACCAAAATCAGGTAAAATGCAGTTTTTAGCGAAAAAAACAATTTTAAATTAAGTGCAACACAGGAAATGCAGTAAACAGGCTCTAGATGTGTTCCAAGTACTGTTACTGTTACAGATATAAACTTTAGCAAGCCGGAAAATGCCAAAAAGTAGGCGGCAAAGCAATAAAATTTAACAAAAAATCAGAAGAAAATACTTAAAATCACAAAAGTGGCTCCTTTTCTTCTCTCAGCATTTTTTCTCCTCTTGGTAGGTGGTTCAGCAACAACTAGCAAGCCTGAAAAGATGCCAAAACCAGGAGACAGCCTGATTTTAAGAGAGAGAGAGATCAAGGAGTTTAGAATTGACCCAAAATGGCCAATAAAACTACAGCTTCTAGGTAGTAATCACTCCTCCAGGGACAGGCAGGCTGTTCAGTGTTTACCACTCCAACTGGTGAACACAGAGACTTCCCTTTAGCCCAAGCAAGCACTGGCCTTCTAGAAACTTCCAAACAGTTCAGAACAGCAAATCTGTAACTGAACTTTCTTAACTTTCAGAATGTGGTAAAAAAGCAATATTTTTTTTCTTTTTGTTGTAGTTTAAAGTTTGCAGAGATACACAAGCAGAAAAATAATCACAACAGTGCAATAATTGACCCCACACTTGAGTGCTAGGCCAAAATCAGGTAAAATGCAGTTTTTAGAGAAAAAAACTATTTTAAATTAAGTGCAACACAGGAAATGCAGTAAACAGGCTCTAGATGTGTTCCAAGTACTGTTACTGTTACAGATATAAACTTTAGCAAGCTGGAAAATGCCAAAAAGTAGGTGGCAAAGCAGTAAATCTTAACAAAAAATCAGAAGAAAATACTTAAAATCACAAAAGTGGCTCCTTTTCTTCTCTCAGCGTTTTCTCCTCTTGGTAGGTGATTCAGCAACAACTAGCAAGCCTGAAATGTGTCCCATACAGTATAGTCACACCCCATGGTAATGTAATGAAAAGACATAGAGGGACATCAAGTAAAGTAAATCATATACAATTACTAATATGTCAGTAATAATTAATTAAAAGTCATTATTCTGATATTCCCTAAAAATGAAAGGTGAGCAATGGTTAGCAGTGCTCAGCTACACATAGCTGGTTTAAGCATTGCTTAGACGTAAATGCTAAGCAGCAGTGAGCTCAGCTTAGTGGATTTGTGCACTGTTAAGCAATGCTCAGCATCTATCCCTTTAAGCACTGTTCAACCTAGCTTAGCAAATTTGTGCACTGCTTAGCTGAACTTAGCATTTTCGAAATGGTCCAATGATGGCAAAGGGTGGGAATATAGCCTTATTTAAATGGCACAGATGGGAATACAGCCAGAATCTATTGTAGCTTTCTCTGAGTAGGAACTATGCCAGGTGTTGGTGAGGGCTCATGCTTTCAGGTATAGCGCTGGGGCATTTTGGAGTCCAGAGTCATGGCTGGGCTCCTTGTAGCAAGCCATGACAACAGACTGCTGCAAGGCCAGTACCAGGGCTCACAGGATAAAGCGGAGGCCTGAGACCATCTGGCACATGATCTCACAAGTGCCACTGGCATCCCCCAAACTGGTGAGCAGGTTATGGCATCACTATGCTGAACTAAAGCAGAGGAAGGCAGTGCTCTTTGCCCAATGAATCTAAGATGCTCGGGACAACCATGCTCTAACAATTTGTAAGTATCCCAGATATAGCTGTACCAAATTCTAGCCTGAGTATGTGATAGACAGTATGCATAATGTTTGTTCTCTTCCCCTACAGCTGCAGCAGAGAGAGCTAGCAATGCTGCGACCCATACGGACAGACTAACAAGGCTGCACTAACAGGCTGGTGAGTACAGATCTGTCTTGCAGTATATCATGAAATAAATAAGAAGGAGTAAATTGTTTACTGTGTTCTGTGTCTAACGATTAAAGAAAGGTTTGCCAGACTAATAGTCATCTACACCATATGCAGTAGTAGAGCACTGTGTCACATAAGTACAATAAAAACCTAAACCGCCAACTGTTGTTTATTCTGGTGTGTTGTTGTAGAAATAGAATGTGTACAGGTTCTACACAGAAAATATGTCTTTGACAGCATGAATTAACAGAAATTGTTCTGAGAATCAGCTAGTATGCAAAACAGTAGATTGTGGAGCTGTAAATTAAGATATACATGAAATATGACCTATGTTATGCACTAAGATCAGAACCCTATTAATGTCAAATGTATTATAGTGTGTCCCCTGCTGCAGTGCCTTGTGTTAACCTTTGCTTTCCAGATTGTATAACTTCAAAGGATTACTACACAGTACACTAATTATCTGTCATGCATGAATGTTAGGATTACAAGGTCAGACTGTCTAACTGACACAGTGTTAGATAGAAAACAGTTAAATAAGAGACATCAGTTCCCCAGTAGCTCAGTGTGAAGAGAAGCAACCTAGTATTTCATTTTAGCACACCCAGACACAGTTCGAATCCAGGGAGTGATAAAGAGATATGTGCATATACACTCAAGAAATCTTGAATATTTGTAGAAACAGTCAGATTGTGGTAACAGATATTTTCTCCACAGGTCTTATATGTTTGCAGTAGCTGTTTGAATGGTATAACAATACACCATGTACAACTGTCCCACTGTCCAACCCCATGCCTGCAAATGTCAGCAGGATGGGTACACCATGCTCTCTTCCCGATACATGTCTCTCAAGTGTCATGCTGTCACGGCTAGTGGTCACTGCTGCCAATCACCTTGGACACAACTAGGAATCCAGGTGAACTATGCTAGTAGCAGACTCCCATAACATCACTGCAGGGTATCCCTTCTTTGTCAAGTATGTAACCATGACATGTAAAGCCCCCTCCAGTAAAGTAGCCACAGTTCACCCAGTCTGCTCCATACCATTACAGGTTGACAGTCTAACAGGTATGTATGTGCCACAGAAGCTATGGGCCATAGGTAGATGTAAAGTGAGGCCAAACCTGTTGAGTAGTACTGTTGTGAAAAATAGAAGCTGATATAGTTGTTAATGGACTTTTTTATCTCCCTCACCTGTCATCTGCATCAATAAATATCATTCATACATTACGGGTATGTTGTTCTGAAAACCTATTGTTGGGACATGTGTTCTATTATTGTTCACATATTTCATTGGTTGCATATTAACATACCTTGCCAGATACCATTGTTGGTGGCCTGTTAACATCAATGCAACTTGCATGCTGTTAAAATATGTACTGTTGTTCCATTTATGCATGTGTTCTGTTTGCTATGCAACTGTTTCAAATCTGTTGGTTTGGGCTAATTGGAACACCCATGCATGCTGTTATAAATAATTTTAAAATGTTCATAGGTTCATAGGTTTATACTAGGCTATCTGCCCTAAGGCATTTATAAGCCTAGCCCAAAGTTTTGTGGCTTACACCACCCCTTATATGAAAAAATACTGTGCCCATTAGTTTGTTGTGCCTCTGTCCAGCAGTGACACAGAGATGATTCCCGGGGTAAACCTACGATCTCCCATCCACAGGTCAAGATTTTTCTTGAACAGAGCCAGCGAGGTGCTCTGCCTCACATGGACCGGGATTTTATTCCACAGCATAGGGAGTCTCTGAGTGATAAATCTATCCCTCCAGCACATCCTATTTATATCCGTGCTAAGGTTTAAGTCGCTTGCTCTAGTGGTTTTGGTGGATTTGGATTTTTTGAGGTGGAGCATGTCCATTAATTCCGGGTTGGACATGGCCTTGTATGTCAGGCACATGTCACCTCTGAGCAGATGGTATGTGACTGAATAGAGCTGGAGTTTCTTCAATCTGGCAGCATATGACAGATTTTGGAGTCCCTTTATCCTTTTGGAGAGGAACTTTTGGGGTCTCTCCAACTGCTGCAGATGTCGGGTGAGATACATCCCTAATGGGGCATTGTACTCGATCATTGGTCTGATAAGTGAAGAGTACAGGGGAACAATGACCTCACTAGATCTGGATGTGAATCCCTTCATGATCAGGAGGGCAATGTAGAAGGTCTTTCTAACCACTTTAGCAATGTGAGTGTCAAAAGAAAGGCCACTGTCAACCTGGGTCCCCAGGTCCCTGATAACCTCTTCTGTGCTTAGTGGATTGCCACCTATATGGTAGCTTGGGGTTACCTTGTTTTTCCCGAAGGGTATGACTATACATTTTTTGGCGTTTAACTTCAGGCCATGGCTCTGGCACCAGCTATCTGTTTCCGTGAGTCCCTTCTGAAGGATATCCATGTCCGATGCACTTTCCACTATGGCCCAGTTTGCAGTCATCTGCAAACTTTGTCAGCCAAAGTCCTCCCATGTTGGCCTGTACTTCTGAGAAGTAGATGCCGAACAATAGGGGGCCAAGGACTGAGCCCTGTGGGACACCACTTGTGACTGGCTTGGAGTCTGACATAGCGCCAGCAACTCTAACCCTGTGGGTTCTGTCCTTAAGCCAGTTTGTAACCCATCTTGTGACATATGGGTTTACATTTAAGCTGGTAAGTTTTTCTACAATACCGGAGTAGGGTATTGTGTCGAAAGCCTTTGCAAGGTCAAGGTAGGCTGTATGGACTGCCTTTCCCTCATCAATGGCCTTGGTGACTGTTTTGAAGAAGTCGACCAAGTTCAAAAGGCATGATCTGCCCTTGACGAAGCCAAACTGGGTCGGGTCCAATGTCTGCAAGTCCCCTATATCTTTGTTTATGAGCTCCATTATGATCCTCTCCATAGCTTTGCAGACTGGACTTGTTAAGCTTATGGGGCGGTAATTACCAGGGTCCGTGAGGCACCGCCTGTGTGGAGTGGGACCACAGTTGCTGTATGCCACTCCTTGGGCATGTATCCTGTGGTAAGGCTGAGATTAAACAGCTGCCTTATGTGCGGGTTTAATTCCTCATTTAGCTCGTAGCACACAGCCGGGGACACCATCCGGTCCCATTGTTGCTGTGTTTTAGCTTTAGAGAGAGCAGCTTTCACCTGCGCATTTGAGATGTCTGGGAGGCTACACTCCGCTGGGATAGTTATCTCTCCTTTAGGGGGGGGGGGTGAAGTTTGCACTGAACCTGTCTGCCAGTATGTTGGCAATGTCTGTGGGTTCAGTGATGTTTGTATCATTTTGGACTAATTCTGAGCATATCTGGGAGTTTCCACCCAGGTTCCTAACATAGCTGAAAAAGGCCTTATGATTGTCCTTTGAATCCATGGCAATTTTTTTCTCAAAATTGGCCTTAGTTGATTTTATGAGTGCTCGTATTTTTTACTAATAATGATCAGGGTGACTTCCTTTTATGGATTTTGTTCTATCATGTAATAGCTTTCTCCTCTTATTGTAAAGTTTGTTAATGGCTGGGGTCCACCAGACTGGACGCTTGCCCTTTGTGGAAAGAGTCTTGGTTTTATTTGGGATTGCCTGATCCATGCAGTCCTGGAGGTGTTCATAGAAGGCATTTGTAAGGGCTTCCACAGCTTGGGTTGTGGTTTCCACTGGCTCAGGGGCCTTGAAGGATACCACACCAGTCTTGAGTAGTGTGAAGTTTGCTTTAGAGAAGTTCTTCACTGTGGTCTTTTTGTTTGTGGTGGGGGCGATGTGGATTTCCAGTGAGATTAGTTTATGATCAGATCTCACCAATGAGGGATATACTTCGTGTGGAGCATTTTGTCCCCATGTTTGTGATAATGAGATCTAGTATATTTTCTCCTCTCATGGGAACAGTGACTAGCTGTTCCATGGCATTTGAATTTATGAACTCCAGGAACCATTGGGCTAGAAAGTTAGGGCTTGAGTAATGTTCCCAGTCTATATTCGGGTAGTTGAATTCACCCAATATGATGGTGTTTGGAGATACATTTATACCCTCCAGTGTCTTCATGAAGGCTGTGTGGGGTTCCTGAGTTTGAGAGGGTGGCCTGTAGCATGCTACAATTTGTAGAGCAGTTTTGCCTATGGTTAGCTGCACCTGGATGGTTTCCGAAGCTTCGTGCGTTGCCACCAACCTGGAGGTGTGGGTATCCTTTATGAATATGGATACACCTCCTCCTTTTGTGGTGTGGTCCGGGTTTGTGTAATTCATGACTAACCAATATATATCTGGGAAAACCACAACACCATAGCACATTTGGGAAGGCGGATCCCACTGGATCTGCCTGTCCTGCACCATCTGGCCATGGTACCAGCCCCCAGCACATCTGAGTCCCAACCCGGAACATCCTCCTTCACTGGTCCTGCACCACCTGTGGGTGGAACCACCTCAGGAGATGGGGCCATGGGCATGGAGAGGAGCCCATCACCCACAGAATGTTCTGGGGTATGGTGCGCAGTGTCATCTGCTCAGAGTTGGGTTGGCACCTGCGGCAGATGAAGGGCTGCCTGGCACACCTTGAGTGGCAGGCTGCCACACCTGTCCAGCCCCCAGCACAGCCACATTTGGGGCTGTGAAGGTGCAGTGGTGACTACCCATGGTTGGGGACCTCAGTCCCACTGTATCCATTTGGGGGCTCATGGGCTTCTGATTCCCAACTACCCTCCCTGTTCAAGGTATTTATCCCCCTCATGTGTTGTATATCACCCCTGTCTGCTGTCTTCTTGTCTGTCTGCAAATTATACCTGTCCTAACCAACCTACCTCCCCAAACATACCTACAGCCCTTCCCCAAAATACCACTCTCACCTAAAAAAAAGGGCACCTGTCCCACAAAAAAAAATCATTGCCCCATAGATAGCTCTACATTTTGCCCCATGAACAGTGAAATTAATCAATCTAACCAAAGTCTACACATTATTCACAGCTGTTGCTGAAAGAAGAAATGTAGAGCTATGGTCCTTTCCTACACTCATCCTGCACATCCCTAGCTGCCTTTCCTAATGTTTTCCCATCTGCTTTCCCCATTTCACCACTTTCCTATTACCCTATTTCTTTTCTTTAATTAAAATTAGCTCGGGTGGGAGTAAACAGCGCTAAGTGAAGCTAAGAGGGTTTAACCGTCTGTTAGCATCACTTAGCTCTGCGCAAAAATGCACAAACCTGCTTACAACTGCTTAAAACTGCTTTAATCACTCTGTCTCCATCAGCCCTTGTTCTGCCCAGCAACAAAATAATCAACCCTGCCAAGTCTTGAACCCAGGACGCTGGTGCTATAATCACAGCAACATACCACTACACCATCTGAGCTGTGGGACTTTGTAATGCTTTTACAAACATATCATGCATTCTGGTAATTTAACATTAGTGGAAAAGTCATCAGTTCCAGGACTTGGACCCAGGACCCTGCGCACTACAATCACAGCAACATACATCTACACCATCTGAACTGTAGGAATTTGTAATGTTTTTACAAACACATCATGCACTACAGTCATTTAACATAAGGGAAAAATATATATCTGTAGTATTCTTATATACATATATATGTATATATAAATACAACTATATATATATATATATATATATATATATATATATATATATATGTGTGTGTGTGTGTGTGTGTAGCGTACCTGCAAGTGTAGCTGAATAGTGTACGTGTTCTTTCCTACCTGACTCTGGTGACACCCTTATTTACACCCAAAACACCAAGGTTGCAAATAATAATAGATTTTATTCTAGATGGAAACTCTAGTCTTAACAGGCAACAGCATAGTAGCAAACAAATTATTGCAGTAGCACAAAGTTTAGCAATAAGGCTATGTGAGGTATACATACAGTGAAATCACACCTCTCAGAACTCAATAAGAGAGGTCTTGTCATTCAAATATGAGCAAAAATGTAAAGTCATTAAGCATTAAAGATTCTATAATGCAACAATACTAACACCAGTTATAACCTTGATCAGTTCTAATCAGACCAAACTGTGAAAACACTCTGTGATACCCTGTTCACTGGCCAGTGACTACTTACACTCTTTTTTTTTTTCAAAAAACTTTTTATTGAATTTTCAAACATTGAAATAAAAATACAACAACAACAGAATTAAAATACATATTGAAAGAAAAAAATGAAAAATTAGGAGATGTATATGATCACACAATTTTGTATGATAAATGTTTATATCTCAATGCAGTCTGAGAACATACAATAACTATCTACAACTTATACTAATGTTAACCTAAGAATACTTCAAAATGGATATAGATCTAAAATGAAACAGGTATATAGATATAAGGGAGACTGAGGTCTATGAATTCCACAAGGAGAGTAACCAACTATACACTATAAATAATATGTAACACCTTTTCTATAGCTTTGTTAATTTGTGCCGACTTCTTGGGACTTCTCACTATCGTTTTCTGCGCACTAATATATGTACAGGCTAGAGTTTTGAAATTATTCCAATTCAATTTGGTATGGTCTAGCCAATTTTGGGTGATATAAAGTTTTATAAGTGAACATATGTATATTAGTACTTGTGAATCCAATTTGGAAAGATATATATTTGGTATGTGTAGTAATGCAGTCTCCCAGGATAGGGTGGATTTATGATAACCCATTTTCTGTAAACGGACTTTTAGAGAAGTCCAAAGTTTATGTGAGTGATAACAAGACCAAAAAACATGTAGAAGATCTGCATTAGGGTGAGAACAACAAGAGCATGAGGCTGATTTATTTGCGTCGAATTTGTTAAGTTTAGAAGGAGTGACATATGCATTATTATTAATCATTAGCTGAGTGTAAAAGAGTTTTTTGAAAGGTGAGTATTCTAGTGTATTTTTAATAGCTGAGAGTTTCTGATCTATAGATATATGAGGATTGTGTTTGTCCCAATAATTGGAAAAAAGACAGAGTGTATTATGAGTTATCTGATTTATAAGATTATAAGATTTAGATAACATTTTCTCTGGAAGCATAAGAACTTGTATGACCGCTTTATAGTTAATGATATCTGTGTTGTCGTCTGTGGTGTATGGGAACTTAGCATTGACAATATCTCTCATTTGACGTAAAATGGTTAAGTAATTAGTGTTGACCTTAAGTATTTTACGTATATTTGTGAGAGTTTCATTTTTGTATTGTATCAGATCCCAAACGGTGAAATCTTTGATCAGGGGAAAGTTTGAAAGATTAAAAGAAATATTATCTAAATTAATATTAGGATTTAAATGGATAGGTTGCATTAATTGAAATATATTTTCTAAATTGACAAACTTACACTCTTAATGCCGGCATGATGGGGCCCAAAGTTTGAGCTCATATGAAACATGTGTATTTGTAATCCACAAGCCATTAAAGGGGAAATCCACATTGAGGGGTGAGTAACATGAGGTCCACAGAACGACAGCCAGTACTATTTTGAGATAAAGCTAAACAGTTTCAGTTCAGAAAAGGAAAAAGGGAACAAGCTTAGGCACACAGTCCCAGTTGAAGCTATAGCACAATCCTATGAAAGTATAAAATGGCGGCCGAGGCCTCTCACCACTCCATCGATAATGTTCTGGATGTCAGGCACCACAGTTCCACCGATGAGAAGTGTAGCGATCACCCAACAGCTGTCTGGTAATTGAAAATGGCTTCTTTATAATTGGCTCAACAGTATTCCTGTCCTTGCTGATCTGATGCAGGCGTAGGACTACTGGTTCCAGACTTCTCTCCTGATTCCACAGATCACCATCGACCAGGTTTTCAGAGGAGGACAGACATGAACTCCAACTTCACTTCCCTGTCCCAGGCACTAGAACAATCCAGTTTTTATGCAAGGCCCCCTATTCCTTCACCCTGTGTTTCAGTTGCATCTCTTTCACTTTCATTTCTCTCTTTTATATCCAATGAAAAGGAGCTCCACCTTGTGGTGTATTGGAAAACTGCAGTCTGTTAATCATACAGTGAAATACAGTGGGAGCTATACATACATACATATATATATATATATATATATATATATATATATATATATACACATTTATACATATATATATATATATATATATATATATATATATATATATATATATATATATATATATATATATATAATACCAACCTCTTACTGCAAGACATCTGCAAAAAGCCTGACAAAGTGGGAGGATAAAGGGCAAACAATAGTGACATTGTTGAAATATGGCTGTTATACGCGTAGAAGTCTGCTAGAGTAGCATGGTTTGGTTTAACATATAATTCCTGATAGCTTCCAGGTCTGAAACACAAACAAATGTCATCATTTAGTGATATCAATGCCCACATCATCCCAGTGATTTGTCAGAAACTCACAACTGTTATGGGGAACAGACCAAACAAATGATCCATGCATCTGGACAGTGTCTAGTCATCTGGACAGTGGAGAGGTATGACTGCAGTCATGTAACAGAAGAGAAAAAACAGTGAGAGCTGCCAACAATTTCACCCAACAACTTCTAAACCACAGTAAAACTAACACTAAACTACCTCAAATCAGCTCTGGGGAATTACCCATGTATTTCCAAATACATCATGCACTATAGGGATGGAACTGTAAGGAAATGCAGCTATTGGTGCAAAAATGTCCACTCACAACAATTTGTACCACAGTCACAGCAACATGCCAGTACCTCAAATGAACTCTAGAGTAGAATGACTGTTTGAATAAACATATCCTGATTGCCAGTCACACACTACATTGACATATACTGGGCCAACTCACAGTCTACTGAAAATCCTGAGGTGTTACAGGACATTTGTCAGTCTGCCCCTACAAACATATACACCTGATAGACCACCAGCAACTGTAGCAGCATGCACAGTCAGATAGAAAAGGATCTATGACACTCACATCCGCTACTCTCCCTACTCAGTCCAACAAACATTTACACACAACACTGCTACACAATCTTGGCAGTCTGTTAATGGCCAGACATACATAATTCTCAACTGTACAGATTTCCACAGAATGTCCAGGGTGTGGGGCTATATTTATGGCCACTGCCGCATACCACTTCCAGGAGTCTGCTAAGTCACTGGGATGATATCAGGAGTGCAGTCACTAAATAATGATATACCATACCTCTGAACCTCTTACTACAAGACATCTGGACAAAGAATGACATATGTAGGGGACAGGGGTCCAAAAAGAGGGACATATCTCACATAATGGTGTTACAAACAAACAGTTTCTGGTGTTACAGGGTTTGTTGTAACATAACATCCCTGAAGGATAGGATGTCTGAAAAACTAATGGATATCAACATTTCCTGACTACAATCCTCACATTATCCTACTGATTTATCAAAAACAGAAACTGTCTGAGGAACAGACTAAGCATAACAGGCAAACCTATAGGCAGTCTGTGGGCATCTAGACAGTTGAGAGGTATGTCAGAGACATATCACTGTCAGATGTCAAGTCATGCAGAAAATGCATGTCCAGACAAACCCTGTTAATCTAGCAATCCTCTATGTGT
Source organism: Protopterus annectens (assembly GCF_019279795.1). Taxonomy (NCBI): domain Eukaryota; kingdom Metazoa; phylum Chordata; order Ceratodontiformes; family Protopteridae; genus Protopterus; species Protopterus annectens. The sequence goes on along the minus strand of NC_056734.1, from coordinate 353,099,451 downwards.
ATAACAGCAATACTTACAATCTGTACTCAGTTCTGGAGCTTTTCCCCAATGTTGTTGGCCTGTCTCCACATGTCTTGTCCTGAGAGGTACTTCCACTTACTGTCTGTGAAGCTGTAGCCGCCACACCTTCACAATGTCTTCCACACAGGCAAGGAAAAGGGGCAAGGCCCACATGAAGGGCTTAATTATAGTACTGTGTTGCTATGGCATTAGCTAATGGAAAGACAACAGAACTGCTCTGGATGCAAGTAGCAAGTAGGAGACACTGACTGGTGCACAGGCCATCACTTGCTCATGAGCATTACCTACAAAAGGCAAGCTGCTGCCTATGCAACAGGTCTGAACCCATTGACACAAAGACAGACTGCGACTACACAAACCTAACCGTTTGCTTTATTCTGAGAAAACTCTTCAGCACTATAACAGGTATGTCAATCACATAAGCTTGTAATGGAATGCAGAAGGGGGATGCAATAATGGAAGTTAAACACTAGGTCACAACAAGACCTGCTGGACTCACATGCTGCTGTCTGGAACCTATGGCCATTCCTGCTTGCCCTGTCTGCATTGACATGGATCAGAGTTCTGGTCCCTGAGTCACCCCATCAAAGGTCAGCTCATGTATGACTACTACTGGAGTGTCCATTGTCCAATACTGAGTACGACACTGCTAGGCCAGCTACCTGGGATGTTGTAAATATTCATATGTCACCTGTGAATGCTACTATGATACATATGCTTGTCTTACAAATGTAAGAGACTTATATAGAGTATGTGCATAGTACACAACAGGCGCAGAAGTGTGTGTTGAACTGTATGTTATAAACTGAGCCCATATGTGACAACTGTCCAGAGTTTTACAGACTGACCACATGTCTGCCTCATATTTGTAGTCAATGCCTCATGCAGTTGTGCATTGTCTGGCACATCATTGCCAACCCATTAAAGACTGAAGTCATAACATAATAGCATACATTTGATTGTCATATGTCTTATCCTGCAGAGTAGACCTGTGAATGTGACACCGTCTTTGCTGGCAACTAAGCATGTTTCAGCTAGATTCATAAAGTGACACTATTTTTCAGCCTTTGTCCACCAGTGATGTGTGCCTTTGTGCAGATGTCTTGCTCTAACAGGAGCTAGGTGTCTTAGCATGAAACCCATGTCAGTGCAAGCTTACCTTGTCCTGTAGGATGCCTACATTTGTGCAGTCACTGACACCTGATTTATACCTGTGGAGAGCACACTAACCTTGCCAGGTTACTCATCCCATCATATGTTTAGACCCCAAATGGAGGGCTGGAAAGCCACAGGAGGTGGAGTGTTGAACATTATCATACATATACACACCTCCAGGCTGGCCAAACAGTATGACGCATGGGAGACATCCTGAGTGCAGTTAACAGTTGACAAAACACCTACTCAAATCATAGCTGACTACAGGCCTCCAACCATGACTATGGACACCCACTACACCTACTGGGACTTGCTGGAATCTGTTAGGATTCAATCATCTACCCTGCTCCTGGGTGACTTCAACGACCCAACCATAGTGTGCCTGACTTATGCCACCTGAACATGAATGCACAGAGATTCCTCAGCTTTTTCAATGGCAATGCAGTGGATCAGCCAGTCAACACTCTTACGACAGGTGGAAATATCCTGTACCTGGTCCTAACCAACATGAGTAGCTACTGTAGCACTGTAGCAGATGGACAGGGGTGCTCAACAGAGGACTGCTGCCTATCAAGCCCCTGCTGCAAGTGTCAAAGCAGGTGTCTCCAGATGCATGTTATGGTCCGTCATGGAGGCACAGGTGTGTACTGACTGCAACACCAGACAAATGGTCCAGGTCATGAATGCGGCAGTCCCTGCCATGCGTGACAACCTCCATGGCATTTGTGATACCATATGTCATTTTGGCAATGTCATGAATAGACAGTGGGGTGAGACATTGTCACTACTCGACTGTGCAATGTCTCTGCTTGTGCATATGGTGGGAGTAGGGCAATGGCCAGGTGGATGCAGATCAGCAACATGATCAGCTGTGAGCCCATGTACCCATGCACATTCACAGTCCCATAGTGGCAGTATCAACAGCACTACCAAGGGGAAGGTGCTGTCCACAACACACCAGAGCAGGCCACAGGCACGTTGTCCTGGCCAGTCCCATCAGGGATGAGGATCCTGCAGACAGCAGTCACCATCAGGGAGTAGTAATGCATCTGTCTTTGGGCCTGGCAGTACCAGTGATACTCCTGGCAGAACCAGTTACCATGTCCCTGCTGGGAGACAGTGAACTGTACATCCTGCCATGTATGGTCCACAGCTGTCCAACATAGCCCTGTGTCGGACATCCACATCGCTTAATGATATGAAGACAAACACTCACACATCCCTACCACAGGCCAATCACCACCACACATGCACAGCTCCCCTGCATGGCCCACTTGAACATCACCCTTCCAGACACACACACACACACACACACACACACACACACACACACACACACACACACACACACACACACACGATGTCAGCCATATGGCCCAGCTTAGGCCTCTGGCAATCCAGCACCACACCCTGTGCATGTGATGATACTTGTGCCACAACCCTGTTATCCAAATCATTGATGGGCGGACATTGTCATATGGGTCTGATGCACAGGGTGACTATAGTACAGTGTAGCAATGTCATGCTGTGTAAGGTGCTGTCTGCTGGCAGTAGTTATGGGTACACATCAAGGTGTATGTACCTTATTAGCCATGATGCACTATTGCTGTTAGTACTGCTGACTGACTGTAGTGTCACGTACTGTATTCTGGTTGTGTTCCAGGTGTCTGTGTGTCTGCAGGCTGTGGGTCTGCTGACAGTAGCAATTATGAATAAGGCGGAGTGGAAACACAGTGACGTTTTCATAGCCAAGGTACAGCTGTATATGTACAAGTTACCAGGTGTGTTTACATGCAACAGTGTGTGAGGGACAATTGTGGCAGACAGTGTGACCTTGCATACATAGTTTTGACACAGCCACCTAGCCTTCATACATGTCACCTGGGTATTCTGTAGGACCGCAGGCTCACACATACAGAGGAAGTTACTTGAGTACTGGGACTAGGTCCCACACAAGCTTAGCCATTACTTTAACTGCAACAGATTCAGCTATTAACACCAGTTGCCCCTGCCATTTCTGTCACATCCACTTGACCATCATGCAGTTGATGAGGTATGCCCAGTATTGTACATGACAGGTTTGTGGCATGTATTCCTGACACAGGTCAGCCTGTGTTAGTCTAACCTGACAATCACCAGCATGTGTGTCTGCTATCTCATATGCATGTCTGGCCTCTTGTGCTGGTAATGCACAGAGAGTCATTGTCCTGTACATGGGGCAGCTGACAACAAGCTGAGCACAGCCCCTACCTGCACAGTCTTATGAACGATACCGCTACATACATAATGCAGTTAGCACAGTGGTACTGTAGTGGTGCAGTGTCTACTACTACTATTGAAGTGGGTGACAACTGCAGGGGCTGTTAGGATTGCTAATGGTGGGTTTAGAGGCCCTTAACATATTAGAGCCATCTGACACACACACACACACACACACACACACACACACACACACACACACACACACACACACACACACACACACATACACATGCACACCACTGCATGGGGACATGCATTGAGACACACATGCACATGGAGGTGACACAGAGTAGATGACCTACCCATCTATTAATGCACAACACACAGTGATATAACCATTGCACCACAGTGGCTTTGTGTTAGAAACGGTGGATGAAATCTATATGGGCTGACACTAGGCTGACAATGGGGGAGTTCACAGGGTGGAAGAGGCACACAAAATGGTATAGCCATCACACACTGAAGACAAGCACAGGGGCTGTGCACACAGAAACACATACACAGTTGCCAATAGACATATTAGTAACCCTACATATCCACTTGTATCTACTATAGTGGTGTGTACACATGACATGCTCCACATAAATTATATGCCTGGTACATACACAACCACTTACAACAGGTAATCTTGTGAGTGCCTTCATGGAAGGTGGGATAACCCACCCAACACAGCAATTGGTATTGTCTACTGCTCCTACAAACTGGCACAAGTGATAGAGTGACAGACTTTGTATCACCATGATGTGTCAGTCAGGTATGATGTCTAATGCTGGCATGTGTGTCAGTACAGTAACTGTGACATATTTGGCAATGATATCACAGGAGTGTTCATTGTCAGGGGACACAGACCACATATAGGTTGCAAACATGTGGATATCCCATGTACATCTGTACAGATGACTGGTATGGGCTGTATAGTGTTACATGGTGCATGTGAGGCAGATGCCATTAACAGGGTCTTCAAAGTAATGTCATGGGTAGGGGGTTAACAGGCCTTAAAATGGTATAACCTACACACACACACACACAACAGCCACAGGATATATGCTTCACATACACTACTATAGTTGTCAGTATTGAGATTAGAACCCCTACCTATCTAAGTATTTCCACTATACTATTACGCAGTTATTGCACATGCCACAGAGCTTAGAGGGCTGACAAGTGTATACAGGTACATCTAAGGTGAATGACATCAGCGGGCCTTGTAAAGTAGGGCAATGAGATGTGTACTGGGTGATACATGCCTCAAAAGGGTATAACCCACACCCCCAGAGGATATGATTCTCACCCAAACACACACACACACACACACACACACACACACACACACACACACACACACACACACACACACACACACACACATGGATGATGTGAGTCACACACACACACACACACACACACACACACACACACACACACACACACACACACACACACAATATCACAGTTGTCAGTATTGAGTTTGGAACCTCTACCTATCTAGTTATGTGTAATACAGTGTTACGCAGTTATCACATGTGCCACAGAGCTTATAGGATTTAACAGTGTCGTAAATATGTCTTAGGTGATTACATCAAGAGCCCTTGTAAAGTAAGGCAATGGGAAATGTACTGGGTGGGAAGGGCATCAAAATACATTACCCTACAAACATAGACACTTGCAAACACCTTCATACACACATTTGGCACAACTGGGTGTAGAAACTCTACCTATCTTTTTATTTGTACTATACTGTTACTTAGTTATTACACATGCTACAGAGCTTATAGGGCTAAGTGCTGTCTAAAGGTACTTCTAAGGGCAATGACATCAGCAGGAGTGCTAAAGTAGGGCACTGGGAAGTGTTGTGGGTGGAAAAGTCCTCAAAATACTTAGTCCTACAAACATACACACTTATAAACTCTTGTACATACACTTATACACACACACACACACACACACACACACACACACACACACACACACACACACACACACACACACACACACACAGACACACCCAGTTATCTGTACTATAGTGTTACGCAGTTATCGACATGCTACAGAGCTTATAAGGCTAAGTGCCCAAAGGTGCTTCTAAGGTGAATGACATAAGCAGGACTGCTAAAGTGGGGCACTGGGATGTGTTGTGGGTGGAGAAGTTCTCAAAATACTTCAGCCTAGAAATATACACACTTATACACACATTAGCCAGAACTGAGAATAGAACCCCTGCCTATCTATTTATTTGTACTATAGTGTTATGCAGTTATCGGACATGCTACAGAGCTTATAGGACTGACAAGTGCACAGAGGTACTTATACATCAGCAGGACTGCTAAAGTAGGGCACTGGGAAGTGTTGTGGGTGGAGAAATCCTCAAAAATACTTCAGCCTACAAATATATACACACACACACACACACACACACACACACACACACACACACACACACACACACACACACACACACACACACACACACACACACACATACACACACACACACACACACACATTTGCCAGAACTGGGAATAGAACCCCCTGCCTATCTAGTTATTTGTACTATACTGTTACATAGTTACTGCACATGCCATGGAGCTTATAGGGCTGGGGCTGTGCAAAGGTACTTGTAAGGGGAATTACATCAGCAGGACTGCTAAAGTGGGGCACTGGGAAATGTACTGTGTAGGAATGGCCTAAAACTGTTTCACCTACACACACACACACACACACACACACACACACACACACACACACACACACACACACACACATTAGCCAGGACTGAGATTAGATCCCCTATCTATCTAGTTATTTGTACTATAGTGTTACAGAGTTATTGCACGTGCTACAGAGCTTATAGGGTTGACAGGTGTCCAATGGTACTTCTAATGTGAATGACAGCAGCAGATCTTGTGAAGTAGGGCAATGGGAAGTGTACTGAGTGGGAACAGTCTTCTAATACTTAGACCTACAGACACACACACACACACACACACACACACACACACACACACACACACACACACACACACACACACACGGCAGGTGATGTGATATTATAACCCCCACCTCAATACTATTACACAATGGAGATCGCCTTCATGCTGGCACATGCAACTGGTTACGACCGGTATGCCATTGTCTGCAGCAGGACATCACTCTTTGCCATTCAGGGTATCTGTGTGTGTGTGACTCATTCTGTGTGAGTCCTCCTGTGTGTGTGTCTCTCTCTCTCTCTCTATCACTGTCTGTCTCTCTTGACATATTATGTGTTGCTCATACATATGTCTGTGAATCATATGTAATAGATTCAGATATATCACATATGGGCCACTTACAGCTCTCTGAGGGTAATCCTGTCTGATGGGTGTGTGTAGGGACAGTTAAGGTGTATATAGCTGTCTGTGTGCAAAGACATATATGCACAATACAGTTATATAGTCTGATGTGGGTTTCATCATGGCCTGTGATTCTCTAAGTATAGCAGCATGCCCAGTGTGACCTTCTATAGTGGGAGTGAGACTCCTTTCCAGACACAGGTGTACTCCGGTCTGGGGTTTTGTATGCTACAGCCATATCTCTCAAAAGTAAACAGGACTTTCCTAGAGGTACTGGGTTTGTTTTAACATACATTTGCTGACATATCTGAAGTCTGACACTGCAATGTATTGTGTTATTACCTAGGTAATAGTTACTAGGCACCAAAGGAGGACATACTCAGGACAGGACTGCAGCACCCCACCCCCTTAAAATACACATTTACATGCTGCAGGAGTAGAAGCTACAGCCCTCTGTATCAAGATGCAAGTATGCTACCTGCTGTGGTACTAACACTGCTTTAAAATTCTATACTACAATGATACCATTTGCTAAACAAAACAGTTGCAAACCTAGCATGATGAGCAGCAGTAAACTTCTCTTCCCTTGAAGCTCACAATTCCATGAAAATAAATTCCACCTGCTAACTCTAAGTGGGTCATTTCAGACACACACACACACACACACACACACACACACACACACACACACACACACACACACACACCTTATACACAGCTACTAAACAATACAGCAGTTATTTTTATTCTAGTGACAGACATCCTCAGATCATCACAGTGCTTTACCAGAGGAATACAACATGTATGATGCACAGACCAATATTATGAGCCTGAATATATATACATTTGTGCCCAAAAAGGCCAGATGATAGGTGTGGCTACAGCTGGTTGACTGATGAAGGTATGTAAACAGTCCAGCAACTTGGTGATATACTGGCTGGGGATCTCCTGCTTGTGAGGTATTCTTCTTGCCTGAAAAGTCATATCCTGGTGTGTCCATACCTCTCAACTTTATTGAAACTAATGAAGAGATTGTTGCTATCAAACATATATTTCAGTGTTTCATCTACAAATGTAGTGCCCATTGCCCTAGAAGAATACATTGCCTATGTTACATTAAAAGAAGTGGTAAGCTGGTATATTGCAACAGGGAATATGTGACAAGCTGAAAACGAGGTTCATAGTTACTAGGCACCAAAGGAGGACATACTCAGGACAGGACTGCAGCACCCCACCCCCTTAAAATACACATTTACATGCAGCAGGAGTAGAAGCTACAGCCCTCTGTATCAAGATGCAAGTATGCTACCTGCTGTGGTACTAACACTGCTTTAAAATTCTATACTACAATGATAAAATTTGCAAAACAAAACAGTTGCAAACCTAGCATGATGAGCAGCAGTAAACTTCTCTTCCCTTGAAGCTCACAATTCCTTGAAAATAAATTCCACCTGCTAACTCTAAGTGGATCATTTCAGACACACACACACACACACACACACACACACACACACACACACACACACACACACACACACACACACACACACACACCTTATACACAGCTACTAAACAATACAGCAGTTATTTTTCCCATCTGGTACTGCAGGAACAGCAATCTGGAATATCCCTATTATACCACTCATTTTGAAATTTCTCAAGCTACTGTACAATTTTAGGCCAATATTTAAAATTAAAAAAATAAAATCTCCAGAAAACTGCTACAGGACAAATTAACCCAATTCCTTTTATTTATTTTTCAGCCCAGTTAAGCACTTTCATCCTTCATCAAAACTGATTTGACTCCATACATGTATTCCTTAAATAAAGAATTGCTAACATATGGTGTGATTAAACCTGCCAATCAAAACCTATGCAAACAGTTCAAAACAATGAACAACTTGTTTTAAAAATTACAAACAGAATTTTATATAATAAAACTGTAATTTTTACATATAAATAACTATTATCATAAACTCATAAACTGTATTTTTTACATATCATAAATAACTTATCATACGTCGGTTTAATTATTTCAGTTTTAAAATAGAACTGAAGACAAATGATTGTTCAACCCAGATGATTTATCAGTACACAATTGCAATGGACAAATGAATTCCATTTTCTCTAACCTTTCTTTCCAGGGCCCCTCCTCTTTCAGCCTTTTTGATTTTGTCAATAACTATCAATACAAATTTCTTAAAGTTGGTACAAACTAGTGAATGTTTAAATAATGCCTTCCTATCTACTTTATTCTTTATGTCAGTGCGCTGTTCATAAATTCAGACCTGAATGCTCACTCTGTCTTCTCAATGCTTCACATGAACAGCACTGTGTTAAATAAACCACTGATTTAGTGCTACAATCATATCTACCAGGACAAGTCATAACTCTATTATTGTTTTTTTTTTTTACAGTGAACTTCACAGTATCCAAAATAAATCTACATTGCTTATACCTGCCACATTTTGATATTTTACCTAAACATTGCCAAAAATATTTATATCACTCTCAAGCAATTATTTCATGCTTAAAAGTTTTCTAAAAATGACTTTTGGTTCCATACCAGTAAACATATTGATGGAGCCAGAAAACACTTTATTCCAGTTGTTTTTGAGGTTTATCTCTAATGCTATTAGTATCTTTGGAAAATGTGGTTCTAAAAGCATCAAACAGAAATCCTCTGTTCTTTTATTTGTTGACCACTTCTGGATTATGTAAAATAGGTTTATATAATCCATCTGTATCAATAATAACAAAGTGTTGCTGCATTAGTCAATAACTTAGAACTATATCCAGTGCTGGTTAACATAACTTTGTTTGTCTATCTCTTCTAAAACTGTCTAATCATCTGTGATTAACCCAGACAGTCTAACCAACAGACCTTTAGAGAAACCACATTTGTGGTGTGCAACATGGCAACTGGAATAATGTCAGTATGAGATTGAAAAGGTCTCTTTTGCATAAATACTGGAATAATTCATATTAAAAAAAAACTAAAAGATGTCAGACTGGGTAAACTTCTTGCTTCAAACAAATTTAATGTAAGCACTTTTGTTCGTTCCGAAGAAGTTCATTGCATTTTTATGAATGAAAGCTCTTGCATTAAATTTGTTTGAAGCAAGAAGTTTACCCAGTCTGCCATCTTTTTATTTTGAGTTAAAAAAAAAAAAAAACTGAACAATTTATGCTCAACAATCTCTTGTAATAACAAATCCTGCAGCAATAATCATATATTTGCATAAGCTAGGTTGATCTCATTCAGTTATGCATTAGTGTAAAAACAAATGTCATTAAATATACTTAATAGTCTTGCAGAGAAATCAAGATGACTTATAATAGCAAGGCTGCTACGAATCCTCCCTAAATCTTCTTGGCACTAGGCAACTTTCCAGCACTGCACAAACCCAGACTGGATAAAAAATAAATAAATAAATAAATAAATAAAATTGCACCCTTTATGTGATCAGGAATGGGATGATTTACAGCGCCCTAGGCAGGTTGCCTAGTAGCTGAAGGTTTCTGTCTGCAGTTAAGGCAATGTCAATGGAGGGGCAGGAGGGGGCACTGACTGGACACCATGGGAATGGGAAAATACTGGACACACACACCTTCTCCATTAGACTGTCTCAAGTGCGCCACTTTCATAATTTGGCGCCAAGCTGGCCTAGAAGCCATGATTCAGTCACTGTACAGGCAAGGCACTGGCATAGGATGGGATTGGGAATGGGGAGGGGAGGGCAGTGCACACTGGACAGGACACCAGGGAAAAATACTGAACACAAATACACTCTTGACTCGACAGTGTAAAAAAAAATTACCTCAGGACAGGACACACACAGGACAGAGTCAGGAGGAGGAGGAGTAGCTTCTTTCATGGTTCTTGGCCAGGCTGCAGACCCCACTATCAGGCATCGCATAGTGGACACGACGATGGAGTCGGAGAAGCTGTTACTGTTACTGGATTCTGTCTGCACAGGCAAGTGAGACAACCAATGTGGCATGGGATTGGGAACGGGGAGGGCAGGGGCACTGGACACCAGGGGAAAAATACTCTCTCTGGACACAAAACACAAGTGACGAGATGACACGCTGGAAGCCATGATTCAGTCAGTTTAAAGAAAAAAAAATACCTGGACAGTGAGTGAGTGACACCAGGGAAAATACTGGACACACAATTTCAAACACATATGATACACTCGATACACACACTTGACTCGTTGAAGCTCCATGCTCCATCTCAAGTGCGCCGCCGCCAAGCTGGAAGCCATGATTCAGACAGTGTACAAAAAAAATAAATTACCTCAGGAGTCAGGAGGAGTACTGTACACACACTAGGAGCTTCTTTCTTGGTTCTTCCTTCTGACCCAGTTTTTGATCAACCAGCGACAGACACCTCTCACCTACCTTTAGTTCAGTTCCCTTCCACTTCCTTCAACACTAAGTGCACACACCACCAGCCTTCCACATGACAATGCTTTCCTTCACTGTGTGTGTGTCAAATCAGGATACGTGAAACTTCCACTTCCATCCACAGTCATACAAACGCAACTAACAGTTGAGAGATGCAGTTTAAGGAGGAATTTAGGCTTGTCAATTATGCATCATGTGGCAACCACCTCCAATAACATCTCTTCTTTGAACGATGCAGGCTTTACAAAAAAAAAAAAAAGCTGAAAAGTTGTTCTGTCAAATCATCGTGCGATAGCTTAAGAAAATCCAGGGGGGTGCAAGTGCACCCCCTTGCACCTGCCTGCGGGTGCCCTTGCCAGCAGGAGACAGTTTAGCAATTGTTTTTGAATACATTTTTCAAATATTTTGGAGAGGGGGATTAGATTGCTATACTTCTAAAGTTAGTAATGTCTGTTGAATAATATGTGACTTTTTCCAGAGACAGGGAACATGGGATTCCTGGAATGATCTATTTATAAGTATTGAGACAGGGTAGGCAATGCTATCTGCTGCTATTTTAAGGTACTCACTTGGCATGTCATCAGTTGAAGTAGAGCTTAATTTCAGTTTATTAAAGGTAGTTTTATATAGATTATGGGAACAGGTTTGAAGGTGAAAGTGGATGTGGTGATACATGGCTGCTGGGCAGTTAGGATTGGATGCTGGGGAATCCTTGGTTACAGATGCTAAACTGTATATGAAATGAGTTGAACTGTATTGGAGTTTTGAGTGATGAATTATTGGGAGAGGAGATGCAAGATTTCTTTAATGGATATTCCTTGTCTGGAAGTGTTTGCATAGGTACTTTTATAACTCAGACAGACCCCCAAGCAATTTTTCCTCAGGCAGGTGGCAAATATTGGAGATATAATGGGAAAGAAAGAAATACCTGGCACCATATATTCTCAGAGTATAACGATTTGGCAGACTTTAAAAATTCCCTACAGAGTACTCTGTCAGGAATACTGGGTGGGCAACTAAGGAAATTATTTTTGGGATGGGATACCGGATCTGAATTGCCTAGATGTTGTAAGGCCTTATTAAGTTTAATTTTGGTGACTGCCTAGAAAGCCATTACAAGGAAATGGAAATCAAACACTAAACCAACCATACATGAAGTAGTTAATATTGTAACAGAGATAAAAGAGCAGGAAATAGGATCTTTAGAAATGAGTGGGGGTAAATTACATAGAAAAAAAAGGAAATTGTGGGAACAATACATACAGAAAAATATGTTGAAGGATTAATGAGGTTTAAGAGAAGGCAGGAATTGAATAATTTATGTAACGTTGCTTAACTTGTATAATATATAACAATAGATGTGAATTTGTAAATGTGAACTTGTTAATATGATTTTATTACTTTTATATAAATGTAAGTTTACCTATGTCACAAGTGATAATTCAATAAAGGTGTTTAAAAATATTCAGAATAATCCAAATGTAATGAAATGAAAAAATCCTGCATTGTATTCTGGACTACAGTATGTAATTCATCGACTACAAAGTACAAAGGGATGGCCTACCTCTGAGAAGAAAGGATGATGTATCACATAGTACTGTTTTTGTAAATAATGAGCACCCTTTTTCTATCAGAATGCCATCGTCTAACTTGGTTACGACGTACAATAGCCTGTACTGTGTCACAGCTGACCTAGTAATGACTGGCAGTACATAACTGTATGTCTGCCTTTTAATTTTTATGGTATAAGAACCCATCTCTTAACACTTTGCACTTCCACGTCCAGAAAGCCTTAGGTATAACTGTCATCACAAAAGCAAAAAATCCTACATTACTGGTCATTACTGGGTTGTACACAGTCCACCTGTGCAAACAGTGACAGTTATATTACTGCTGTGTTATAACAGCAGTAGCACATCTGTACCACTGACGTGACAGCAAGATGATCCAAATCATGTGTCATGTTTGTTTGCATGCATTAGAAATCCCTGTGTCTGCAGTCCTATCAGTATAACATTGACACAATTACAGCCTGTTTTTCCACAATAACGCAACCGATTCCTCCTGCTGCACTTCTACAACTGTGATACAGTGCAGTTTCCATAGGCAGCCTTTGTGCACATCATAGCAATCTCTGAATTGTGTTACCCCAGTTTATTATGTTGTGTTTTTTTGTGTGTTTGTACTGTGCATCATCTGCCCACTTGGTGTGTAGAGTGTAGTAGCATCTCACATCCTTAGTCATAATGTACAGTTGTCTTTGAATCAGTTGTTCTTTTCCCCACACTACTCTGCACATTGGCCCATGCTGGCCATGTCTTTCTCTGAATCCCACCCATAGATTAATACGGGGACTGTATACCTCTCAATTGTACAGATTTTCACAGACTGTCCAGATTTTTGCCTCATACTTTCAGTCTGTTCCTCATAAAGTTCGTGATTTTCTGGATTTTTTGGTAAATCAGTGAGAATTGAATTCACTAAATGACGACAGTCATTTGAGTTTCAGATTTCATATCCTTCAGAAAATATATGGTATCTAAAGACCTTTCATTCTAGCAACTTTTTTAAGTTTATAAGAGCAATATTTAAAATTTGTCCCTATTTTTGGGGCTTTGTTCCCCCCATTATTTTTGGCTTTGTCCAGATGTTTGTGCAAAGAGGTCGAGAGCTGTACTTCTGAGTAATAAGAAACATAGTACATGTCAGACTTATGGTGGAGAAATGAGTGTCATTTTTTCCAGGTTTTGAAATAAGACGAATATGGAAATTTTTTTATAATTTGTGAAGCTTAGCTGTAAACTTGAATAAATTACAATGTAACTAAAAAAAATATATATATGTCAACACATTGTTAAGAGAGATAATTGCAAGATCACATACGGGAGTTGTCAGCATGAAATTCAATTATACTTTTTCCTAGTAAAGAAAGGTCATTTGGGTCAAATCAGAGATTACAAAATCATCCCTAGTGAAGTAGGTGGCCCTCGGTATAAAACATTGGTTGCCACATTCATCTGTAAGTGAAGGTTAGAGATGGCTCTAATGTCATCAGAGATGAGGCTGAAGACCTAGAAGTTGACTGGAGGGAAAGCACAGAAGTTCAAGGAATTACTCAGGGGTCTAGCACCTTAGGAAAGAAGAGGATATAGTTGTCAAAGAAGAATGGCAGCAAAACAGCATGTGAGAAGCTGACAGAACATATATGCAGTTGAGGTGAATATGTTACACAAGGAAAGCTAGTGGTGGAATACAGAAGCCCAGGAAGCAATTCACAGAAATAAGGAATATAGAAAAAAGCGGGAGATAGAAAAAGGGAAAAAATAGGCTGGGTTAAGAAAGAATACTGGTTGAATAAAATAAACAGGCTAACAGAGCACTCAACAGACAAAGAACAAGGTATGAAGAGAAACTCTGCTAGCTTCTGGAAAGAGACTCAGCAGATGGCACAAGGAAGTGCTATCAGCTTGAAAGCAAGAGCAAAAAAGATAAAGAAAATGGTAGCCAGAGGTCATTCATAATGGATGTCAACAATGATCTACTCACTATTCCACAGGGCATCAAGGGCATGTAGAAGGAGTACTTGAAGAAGCTTATAAATGAAGAAAACTCCACAGAAGCTGTACTGCTCCATGCAGAACCTAGGATGATAGAGGGAGGAGAACCACCCTAGAAGATGTACAAAGTACTCTGAGGAAAGTGAAGTCAGGGAAGGTGGAAGGCTCAGATGAAGTCATGGCAGATAAGATTAAGATACTGGATACATTAAGGGAGAAATGACTTCTGAATGTACTCACTGCAGTATGAAGAAAGATAGGTGTGGCCCGGATGACTGAAGAAAAAGCATTCTATTGCCAGTGCACAAGAACAAATGTGATATTCACAACTGTGGGTAGTACAATGGCATCAAACTGTCATCATCCTGCTTGAAGGTTCTGGAGATGATAAGTGATAAATGAATATGTGCAGAGTAGTAGAAACTAAGATGGAAGATGACCAGTTTGGATTCAGATCAGGATGCAGTACAACTGATGCAATGTTTAGAGTGAGACAGTGGAGAAAAGCTAGAGGTTAGGAAAGAGTCTAACTGACCATTCCTAGACTTGGAGAAAGCACATGACAATGTCCCAGGAAAGGTGGTTTGGATATTTTTGTGATGGTACCAGAAACATTAGTAGAATTTGTGGAGATTATATACAAGGACCCAGTGACAAAAGTACAGTGTTCAGACTGGCTAAGAGGTTTCCAGTGTTTCAGATATGAGCCCACCCCTATTCATATTGGTGATGGATTACATCAGTAAACAGGTTGTTGGGGGAAAATAGCAAAGATCTTGCATGCAGACTCTGAAAAGCAGCTTCAGCAAATGATAGGGGTCTGTAAGGCAGATGTGGAGGCATAAGGGAAGAAAGTGGGTATAGTCAATACAGTGGTCATGGCAGCAAATTGGGGAAAACAGAAGAAGATAAAACTGAAATAAAAGGGAAGATAGTGAAAAGGTTAATAGCTTCAAGTGTCTGGGATGTGTGGGGAAGGATAAGAAAGTCTTAAAGAGGAAGCCAAAGCAAGAATCAGAAGTGCTGCAGCCAAATGGCAGAGTGCCAGGGCTAGTATGTGAGAGAAGTATGCCAAAGAAGCTGAAATGTTAGTAAAATTATTCTGTGACCAGTGTTTCTGTATGGCACAGAAACATGGGCAGTGATGGCAGAGCAGCTGAGGATGCTTTAAGTTATGGATAAGAAGTACCTGAGACAGACAGGTGGATGCACACTGTGGGACAGATGAAAAAAACAAGACATCAGAGTTGATGCCAAAATGTATCCATTTGTAGACAGGGTCAAGAGAAAGTACAGTTGTGTACACTTACCATAAATATAGATGTTTCGAGTGTATTCACTGTTGCAGTCACCACTTGTGGAATGGGGATTATCCCTGCTAGGTAGCCCTTGGCCAGCCTGAATACCAGAGTAAAGATTGTCCCTCCCGTGTTGGTTGCAGGTTGCCAGGGACTGACATCAGGTCATCAGTGGTATAAAACAGGGCAGCCGACGCCATTACAACAGTTTTTCTTGCCCCAACCTATAGGAGCCCTGCCCAGAAGGCCTGAGGAAGGCCATACTGGAGGATGCCCATAGGCATAGATAGGTGTGAGGGGAACTGAGAGAGAAATAGAGGGGGAAGGAGGGAGGGAAAACAGGACTGCAATAGTGAATACACTTGAACATCTACATTTATGGTAAGTGTACACAACTGTACTATGTTTTTCATGTTTCACTGTTGCAGTCATCACTTGTGGGAAGACTCCCAAAGCTGAAGGTAGGGTGGATGGCAGAAGGAAAGGAAAAGGAGAACAGGTTTGCACTGCTCTAAGCAGGACCTAGCATGCCCTGCAGGACTGCAGAGGCAAAGCCAACCCAGGTTTTGGAGAAAAGTGTCAATTGGTAGTGCTTGGTGAAGGTGGGGATGGAAGTCCAAGTGGCAGCTTCTAGGATGTCCTTGGTAGGGAGCCCCCTGAGGAAGGCAGTGGTAGTAGATGCTGTCCTAAGGGAATGGCTTCAGACAGGCTTGGGAGGAATTTTGCCATGGAAGTGGTAGCAGAATTGGATACAGTTGGATATCCATTTAGAAATGGTCTGCTTGTAAGTAGGTTTCCCTTCTGCCCCTGGGGCGAAGCTGACCAGGAGCTGGTCAGTCTTTCTGAGAGACTTGGTTCTATCCAGATAGTATCTAAGTTGTCCGTGCACATCCAGTGAATAAAGTATTCTTTCCCCCCTGTTCTGAGGGTTAGGAAAGAAGGTGGGAAGATGTATAGCTTGATTCAGTGTTACATCGGACACCACCTTAGGCATAAAAAAGGGGTTAGTTCTAAGAGACACCCTGTCTGCATGGAAGATAATGAAGGGTTCAATGGCCATGAGTGCATGCAGCTCAGAAACCCTCCTAGCTGAGGTTATGGCCAGCAGGAAGGCGGTCTTCCAAGTGAGGTGTTTTAGTTCTGCCGAGACAGCTGGTTCAAAGGGAGGTAAGGCTAATTTTTCTAAGAAATAGTTCAGGTCCCAGGCAGCCATGGGTGGCCTCCTAGATGGCCTGATGTGAGATACCCCTCTAAGGAACTGTTTTAGCAGAGGGTGGGAGAACAAAAGCTGCTCTGCATGGGAATGGCAGAGATAGCTGGGGCATGAATTTTGATGGAAGAGTAAGATAATCCTTTTTGCACTAGCTCTGCCAAGTAGTCTAGAATCAGGGAGAGAGATGCAAGGGAGCTGCTTGTACCCTTAGTCTGGCACCAGGCATTGAATCTTTTCCATTTTGCCGAGTATGATTTCCTGGTGCTGGGCCTTCTGGCCTCCTTAATTATATCCAGGACCTGCTTGCTCAACAGTGGGTTGGTATCCACCTTTGGGGTATAAGCCATGCGGATAGGTTGAGAGTTTGCAGATTGGGATGCAGTACTGACCTTTTTCTTGGATTAGAAGTCCTTCTGTGAGAGGCAGGCTCCTGAGTGGTTCCTTGGTTCGGATGAGTAGCAAGGGGTACCAATGTTGCTTGGGCCAATTTGGAGCAATGAGTATAGCTCTTGATCCTTCCTCCCTGATCTTTAGCAGTACCCTTGGGATCACTGGCAAGGGGGGGGGCATAGACAAACAAGTTGCCCCAGTGGAAGGAGAGGGAATCCACTTTCCAGGCTTCTTGGTAGAACTCCCTAGTGTAGAACTGGTCTAACTGCCTGTTTTCTATGGATGTGAAGAGGTCTACCTCTGGGGTCCCCCAAGTTTGGGTGATGCAGAGGAAGGTCTCCCTCCAAAGCTGCCATCCATGGGAGTCCATGACACTTCTGCTGAGGTGGTCTGCTAGGGTACTGTGATCCCCCGGGATGTACTGGGCTATCAGATGAAGGCCCATCATTGAGGCAGCCTGCCAGAGAAGCATGGCTAGGGTGACAAAGCGGGTAGGAGTGTGTTTCCCCCTGCTTATTGATGTACCACATGACTGTGGTATTGTCTGTTTTGATGAGGAGCACCCCTGATTTCAGGTGGCTCTTGAAGGCTGTGATAGCCCTGAGTACTGCCATCATTTCCTTTAGGCTGATGTGTAGGTCTAGGTCCCAGAGGTCCCAAGTGCCTTGGGTGCACATGTCGCTTAAGTGTGCCCCCGAGGCTTTGTCTGAGGCATCCATGGTGATGGTCTGGCCATGGGGAAGAATTAGAAAAGGTAGGCCCTTGTTCAGGGTGCAGACTTCTGTCCACCATAGGAGTTCCTCTCTTAAGCAGGGAATCAGAGGCAGTTGTTGCTCCAGAGACTGATAGTGCTGGCACCATAGGTTTTTTTAGGTACCATTGCAGTTTTCTCATGTGTAGTCTGACCAAGGGCACCAATAGGATAAAGGATGCCATGTACCCCAAAGCTTGAAGGAACTTCCTTGCTGTGAGGTGTGTTCTGTAAGCCAGTTGGGAGAAATACTGAGGCAGAAAACATTTTTCTGGAGAGAGGAAGTCTCTTTGTATGGAAGTGTCCAGGAGAGCTCCCAAGAAGGTGATCTGTCTGGTGGGCTGGAAATGGGATTTTTCCTTGTTGATGGTAAATCCCGGAGAGACAAAGAGTGTTTGTAAAAGTTGAGGTCTTGCAGGAGCTTTTCCTTGCTGTCTGCCTGGGTGAGACAATCGTCCAGATAGGGGTACATTTGAATGTTTTTCTGCCTGCAGAAGGCAATGACAGGGGCCAGGCATTTTGTAAAAACACTGGGAGCAATAGGTAGGCCAAAGGGCAGAGCAGGGAACTGAAAGTGTTATGAGCCTGCCCTGAAGTGAAAGAACCTTCTGCAGGACTCCCTTATAGGGATATGGATGTAGAGATCCTTTAGGTCCAGGGTGACTAGCCAGACATTTGGGGTCATGGGCAAGAGCTTTGAATTTTGGCACTTGTAGGGAAAAGTTCAATGTGGATAGATCCAGAATAGGGGGCCAAGTGCCCTCTTTCCTAGGTACCAGGAACAGTCTTGAATAAAACCCTTTTCTGGCTTTTTCCTGGGGTACAGATTCCACTGCTCCTTGAGCACAGAGTTTCTGAATTTGGCTGAGGGCCTCTCCCCGCTGATTTGTTGTTATGTCTGGGTAGCCTGTTAAGATTGGGCTCTCTTTGAAGGAGAATCTGTATCATTGGAAAATGATTTTTAGGACCCATTGATCCTTTGTGATGGATTGCCAATTGTCTTTGAAAAGGGATAGCCTTCTGCCTAACCTTTGGGGGGGGCAGAGGGGGGAAGAGGAATCATTGTGAGTCCTTAAGGTAGAAAGTGGACTTAGAACTCCCTGCCCTGGGGGTTGTAGAGGTCCATTGTCTGGGCCTCTGCTGTCCTTGTAGTTGCTGCCTGGGGGGGGGGGATCTGTCTCTGTGCCCTTTCCTTTGCACAGGCTTGGATTGGGAAGGTAAGGACCAGTGTTTGGTGGGAAAGTTCCTGCTGAATCTAGGAGGTTGTACCTGGAGGAAATCATTTACTGTCTGCATTGATTTGGCCTTACCCTCCATTTTCTTGAGCACCTCTTCTGCCTTAGATCCAAACAGGCAGTCCTTATCTAGAGGGTGTCTAGGAGATTGGATTTAACATGATCAGGTAGAGGTTGCTCTTTCAGCCATGTATGTCTCCTAATGACTGACCCTGCACAGCAGCCCTGCTAGAGGATTCTAGGGCATCGTATCCACAGTGGAGGGAATGCTTTGCCACTTGAGAGCTGGAGTGTAAGAGTTCCTCTAGCTCTCTGGAAGTTAAACTGTCTAGCAAGGAGGACACTTTCTGCTTTAATAGTGCCAAGGTGTGTTGCTGATATTTTAACATATGAACTGGCAGTTAAGAGCTCTAATAGCTAAGGTAACAGAAGTGTATATTTTTTACTCCATCTGCCAAGGGCTCTGCTATCCTTGTCAGATGGAATAGGGTTTTTGCAGGAACTGACCTTAGCCCCTTTGGGTCACTGGGTGATGACCTCTGGGTCTGCTGCAGGATTTTTGAATACGTATTTGTGGGTGTCTGGTACCCTGTAGTACCTGTCTGACTTATTAGGTGCAGGAAGTATGGCATCAGGTGTGAGGGTAGACTCCATGAAAACATCCTCCACCACACCCAAAATGGGAGGAATGGCTAAAGGTTTGTGCTGTGTGTGCAAGAAACTTTCTTAGCCTCTTTTTAGACTGGGGGTAATCCTGAGCTTCCCAATGGAAGTGTTCCCGGAGGATGTGTAAGGTCTCTCCAAAAGATAGGTCCTCGGGGGGGGGGGGTGCAGATGGTATGGATTCCTCTGCATCAGAATCCTCAAAGGTGGTAAGGGGCTGTTGTTCATTGTCTGAATCCAAAAACTCAGATTCTTCAGTGTCAGGTTTTGAGAGAATCTCTGGGGAAAAGTCCCTTTTTCTTTTGGCTGGAGTAGTCTGGTTACCTTTGATAAGGGTGGTAAGATCCTCAGCCATCTTAAGAAGCTGTTGTGACTGAGCAGGTTGGCCTTGAGGAAGATGGTGACTAGGAATTGTTTTTCTGGGAGTGGTCTTGCTTTTAGGCCTCAGTGCTTCAATGGGCCTGGGTGCGGCTGTGGCTGACTGCACGGCCGTCGGTCTTTGTCTGGCGTTGGTTATCCAGAAAGCCTCCTTGGAAGCTGGTAACTGCAACCTGGCTCCGGACCCAGCTGTAGGGCTGTCAACTGAAAACTTGTCAGATGTAGTCTGATCCAGTGGCATACCGGACTCTGAATGGGTCTTGGTAGAGGCCTGCGGATGTATAGCATTGGGCATCAGGGGCTGCGTAGGAGCCTCACTGAATTCTGCTGCGCTGGTGGCTGACTTCAGGGTAGAGTCGTCTGAAGGCCTAACTTTTTGTGGTCTGTCCCTTTCTTTATCTTTTCTCTTTTTGGGGATATCCACTGTATGCTGACCGACGGACACCATTTTGTACTGCAAAGGACTGTGTTTGAAGAAAAAGCAGCTTGGTACATTAGGTACCAAGATGACATGTTTTTCATCTTTAAAGGTGAAGAAAGGGAAGCAACCCAATTGGTCAAGGTGATGACTAGCTTTACCAATTTTTTGGAATTTACTTTCCAATTTAATAGCCTGACCATTAACTTCCTAGACATAAAGCTTTATAAGGATGGAATACATAATAGATATGTAACACAAATATACAGGAAACCTATGTATTCCAGCTGCTTTCTACACTTCCATAGTAATCACCCATACCATCAGAAAAGAGCAGTGGTCAAAGGGCAGTTGGTAAGGGCCTCAAAACTGATTTCTAGAGATGATTAATTCTTTAAAGAATGTGATAAACTTAGAAATATGCTCATCAAATGGGCATACCTGGATTCCCTTATTGACCACCTTATTATGGAAGTAAAAATAAAAAGAGAGAGAGGTTATTTCAAGCCTATTTTGTCAAGAGGTCATTTTCTACAGGAGGTAGTTCCTTGTTCACCAACTCATTCTGTCAATGAGGAATCTATAAATAGGAATATTTCAAACAACTATGTTACCAGTTTTTTAACTCAATATTCTACTAATGCTGTAGGTTTCAAGAACGTTCTAATTAACAACTGGAATTTTATTTTAGAAGACCGTTCAGTCATGAATGCATTAGGGATGAGACCCTTGGTGACCTATAAAAGAGGACTTAATTTAAAGGCACTATTAGAAGCGCCCAGTATCACCTATAGCCAATCTTGGGGTATGCATAAATGTGGACAATGCCATTATTGTCAATACATTAAGACAGGTACACACATATTAATTCGTGGGATTAAATATATCATCAAGGGTAAATGTTCCTGTGAAAGCCAAGGTATAGTTTATTTGGCTACCTGTCGCCAGTGTCCAGTTTTTTATTTGGGCAAGACAGGACACCCCTTTAAACAGCGTATATATGAACATCTATATAGTATTTCTAGGAATATTAGTACTAATGCCCTAGCTATTCATTTAGCTGAGTTTCAGTCCCACAGTTTTCAATTTATGGTGGTCCACTATGTTGAAAGAAACATTAGGGGTGGTCCATGGGAGCTTAAGCTTGAAGAAAGAGAATTAATGTGGCAGCTCCAGACCAATGTACACACCTATCCTGGACTTAATGAGACACGCTCCATTAAATGTCTCTTAAAGTTAAAAGCATTAGATAGGTGATGTTTGATTTAGTAATGAATCAAGTTTCAGTACGTGTATGTATAGGAATACAAAAATTTGATCAAAGTATTTTAAATTATTATTATGTCTATTATTATTATTATTATTATTATTATTAGTATGCACATGATCTTTTTTTAATAGTTTAGATATGATTATTTTAGTAAAAATATATTTCTGCACTATGAATTAGAATTTTAAGAGAGATCCTGGTATGTTCCTTTAAGTAACAATGAATTTTCTTGTGATTAAGTAATTTATGTAATTAATTGGCAAGACGATGCTTTTTAAGCCTTTGCATTTTGGGAAATAATGTCTGAAGAAGTACATTATATTTGGTGTACAAAAGCGCTAACATTAAATTGTGTGTGTGTGTGTGTGGTTTACCATTTTGCCTCAATTTTTGTATTTCACCAGTTTGTTTTTGAATTTGACTGTCTTTGAAATATCTAGTCACAAATTCTGCTCTACGGTGGATGGTCCTAGCATTAAAGAGAGCACAGAACCAACATCTGGGGACGTCGTGGTCTGGGCTTAAACAGGTTACACACAGGTTATAGAAGTCTCGATGTGGTAGTTGTTTTCCACAGTGGAGACAATTATTTACTTTTTCGGACATCTGTTAGTGCAAGAAAAAGATCCCCAATGGGGTACTTAGCTTTAGTCATTTTCTGTTTCACTCTGGCAGTGGCCGACTGACACACATGCAAACTGCTTCTGCTTTTGGCTCCATGGCAAGAAAAACTGGTGTAATAGCATTGGCTGCCCTGCTTTTATACCACTGATGACCTGACGTCAGTCCCTGGCGACCTGCAGCCGACACGGGAGGGACAATCTTTACTTTGGTATTCGGTTCAGCCGAGGGCTACCCAGCAGGATAAACCCCATTCCACAAGTGATGACTGCAACAGTGAAACACGAAGAACATCAGATTGTGGTGGTTCAGTCACATACACAGGAATGCAGATGATGATTTGATAAAGCAGATTTGGGAAAGAGAGGAAACAGACAAGAGGAGGTGAAGACATCCAGCCAAGAGAGGGAGAAATTGCATGAGAGAAGACCTGGGCATGACTGTCAAAGAAATTAGGAGAGTGGCTTTGAACTGAGAGGTGACAACAGTTGATGTGACACCTTGATACCATGTAAAATGTGAATAAGGTGGTTGATGATGATGTAAAACTTCTTAAAATTTATGCAGGTACTCATTAAAATAATTGTTTACAATTTCTGTTATTAAATTTGTTGTAGTTTAGTGCAGAGGATTAGAGCTGTGCATTGCTCATGATTTTATAAGTCCCGGGTTTGAATCCATTAGTCTTAGCTTGCTTGCTGTGTGACTATGGGCAAGTTGCTTAATCAGACAATGCTCTGGAGCTATCCTGGAATAAAGGAACATATGTCTAAATGCTTTATCTGGTCAAGTAATAAATAAAAAAATGTTCTTGCAGTCTGCATTCTATGTCAAATCACTTAATGGAAAAGAAGTTATCTTCTTCAAATTTATTTGAGAAGCAGTACACAAGTCTAGCAAGCAAACACTGTAAGATGAAAGTAGTAAGTCATTTGTCTGCTGCTGCTGAGGGATTTTCTATGTGTATTATGACAAATATTCTTTTTTTTACTTGATTGAATACTGATGTACAGCAAAGAGTCCAACTGCTGTTTGTAGTAGGAGTTGAAGATGTGAAGAGCACCTTTTCTGGCAACAACAAAAGCTGTAATAATAAAGCAGGATTTAAAAGCAGGTATGTTGCAGTTTATGAACACCTGGAGTACCACACATATACCATGAAAGGATATTATTGACTGCAAGTACTCAGATATGAAATGGATCTTCACTAATAACTGAAATGGCACTTGTAGAACTGCCAGTGAAATCCACAATACTCTAAAAACAACTGACTCTAAGCACAGGTCATGCCTGAAGTCTATGGGCTTAAGTATGTAATTAATCATAGGAGGTTACTAAGCTAATGGCCCTAGAGACTTTTAAAGCCTAGCCATTCATGCCCTAATTTTCCCAATTATCAATGCTCTTGGACTGCAATGGCTTTGGTATATGCCTGTGCCTTAGGGAATGTACAAATTTCCCCTGTCCGTAAGGGCCACAGGGTGACAAGCCAGGGGTGAATTAATGATGTCCATCCATTTGTCCAAACTGCGTTTGAATAGGATTAGGGAAGAGCTCTGTTTCACATGAATGGGGGGTCTGTTCCAGTGAAGGCATCATCTCTGAGACACATACCTGTTCCTCCAGCTCATTCTGTTTATGGCACAGATGAGGTTTAGATCCTTAGATCAGGTAACTCTAGTGTTATTTGTTTTGTGAATGTGTAGCAAATCCATCAGGGATGGACTGGAAAATGCCTTGTAGGTTAGGCATTGAAAGCCCTTCAGTGGTCTGTAGGAGACCAAGTATAGGGACAAGGCTTTGAGATGGTCCGCATAGGACATCTTGTTTACACCCTGTATTCCTTTAGTGAAGAACCTCTGTGGCAGCTCCAGCTGCTGCAAATGCCTGGTCAGGTACATGCCAGAGGGTGCATTGCACTCAATTTTTGGTCTAATGAAGGCTATGTACAGTGGGACTATAATCTCCTTAGTTCTGAATGCCATACCCTTATTTATAATTTGCATCAAGTAGAAGGATTTTCTCAACACCATGGACACATGGTGATCAAAGTTCAGGTTACTGTCAACAGGACTTCCAAAGTCCATTACCATTGGGTCTACTCTTACGGAAGTGTTATCAATGTTGTAATTTGTGAGGGTGGTCGTCTTTTCAAAGGGAATAATTGTACATTTTTTTTACATTGAGTTTTATGCCATGGTTTTGGCAGGAGTTATTCATCTGTGTCAAACCCTCTTGGAGGATATCTGCATCTTCAGAGGATTCAGTTACTGCACCCAACTTGCAGTCATCAGCAAATTTGGTCAAAGGCCCTCTACATTTGTCTTGACTTTGCAGAAGTATATTCCAAACAGGATAAATCCCAGTACCAAGCCCTGTAGGACACCACTAGTAACAGACCTCTTGGTATAAGTGGATTCCCCCACCCTAACGTCATGTGTCCTATCTATGAGCCATTTGGCTATCCATCAGGTGATATAAGGATTTATGCCTAAATTTGTGAGTTTGTTTATAATACCAGAGTGAGGTTTTGTGTCAGATGCCTTTTCCAGGTCGAGTTAGGCAGTATGTACCATTTTGCCCTCATCCATGGCCCTGGTGCTAACTGAGTACAGTGCACCATTTGGCATGTACTTGACTAGGCAATTACAGCAGCTGCAGTGACCTCAGGGGTTCCTCATAAAGAAAATACAGGGTGTAAACAACATGAATTATGTGGACAGACTAAAGGCCCTATTCCTTTAGACTGTCTTCTACCAATTATTAAGGGGTGATCTATGCCTGAACTATGAGGCACTCACAAATCCAGCCCTGATGGAGCTGCTACTCATCTGCAAGTCAAAGAGCATGAGGGTCACCCAATCTATGGATCTAAACTTAGCAACTTAAACAAAACATGCTGGAGAGATAGATATGTGTTTCAGAAATTGCCCCTTCTTTGAAACAGGCTTCTATTCACAATAACCAGAGTTCATGTCTGGCCCCCTTCGAATGCAGTTTGGATCAATGGATGGGGAATCTCAAATTCACACCTGAGGTAGTGCCTTTGTCCCCTATAGACAGGGACAATCTGTAGCTACTCAATGCACAGGCACAAATCCATGCCATCCTCTTGCCCCCAGGGGTCATATATTGGGTAAAATCTGATTATATTGGCTAGGCTTGTAAGGGGCCTTAAGCAGCTAGTCTAGTAATCTCCTTTGAACCTATGAACCTACAGTGACCTTCTTGAAGAAGACCAACAAGTTTAGTAGGTATGACCTGTCCTTAACAAAATCTAAGATGATGTCCTATGTCTTTGTTCCTCAGGTCCACAATAATTCTTTCCACGGTCTTGCATATAAGACTAGTCAAATCTATAGGTATGTAGTTCCCTGGGTTCATAGGTAGGTAATAGGCTATTGGCCCTAGGGCCTATATAAGCCTAGCCAAAAGGTACCCTGGCTTTCGCCACCCAAGAAAATTAAAATGTCATGCAGAGCCACAGAAGTGATCCTCGGGGTGAATTTCCTATCTCCCATCCAATCCTCAAGATTTTTCTTGAAGAGTGCTAATGAGGAGCTTTGTTTGATATAGATAGGCAGTTTGTTCCAGAGTATGGGAAGTCTCTGGGACAGGAATCTACCCCTCCAGCATGTTCTGTTTATTGTGGTGACAAGGTTTAGATCCCTAGAGCGTGTAGCTTGGAGGGATTGGGATTTCTTTAAGCGGAGCATGTCCAACAGCTTTGGGTTTGACATAGCTTTGTATGTTAGGTAGAGATCGCCTCTGAGTAGGCGATATGTGACAGAGTAAAGTTGGAGTTTTTTGAGACGGTCTGTGTAGGGCATCTGTTTGAGGCTGGTAATCCTCTTTGTGAGGTATTTCTGCGGCCTTTCCAGTTGTTGTAGATGTCTTGTGAGGTACAGACCAAAAGGGGCATTGTACTCTATAATGGGTCTAAGTGACGAGTAGAGGGGGACAATGACCTCTTTTTTCTGGATGAGAAACCTTTTGTGATGAGGTGTGTCACATAGAAGGATTTCCTGACTACTGTGGCGATGTGATTATCAAAGGAGAGACTACTATACACCTATGTCCCAAGGTCTCTTATCACACTTTTGGTGTTAAGTAGACTACCACCTAAGTGGTAGTTCATGAGTACAGAGTTTTTAGCAAAAGGGATGACAATGCACTTTTTGGCATTGAGCTTGAGGCCATGGCTTTGACACCAGGCATCTGTCTCAGTGAGCCCCTTTTGTAGGATGTCCACATTGTTAGGAGTTTTGATTATGGCTCCTAGTTTGCAGTCATCTGCGAATTTCATTAGCCAAAGACCTTCTGTGTTAGCCTGTACTTCAGAGAAGTAGATACCAAACAGGAGAGGACCCGGGACTGAACCTTGTGGTACTCCACTTGTCACTGGTCTGAAGTTGGATTTGGAGTCTGCTACTTTCACAGTGTGGGTTCTGTCAGTGAGCCAGTTGGCAAACCATCTTGTGACATAGGGATTTATACCAAGTTTAGTGAGTATATCTATAATTCCAGAGTGGGGGATAGTGGCAAAAGCCTTGGCGAGATCTATATAGGCTGTGTGAACCACCTTACCTTCATCTACGCCTTTGGTGACTGCTTCAAAGAATTCTATCAGGTTTATGAGACATGATCTGCCTTTTACAAACCCAAACTGGGTGGGGTCCAGAGTTTGGAGATTACCAATATCATTGTTTATGAGTTCCATGATAATACATTCCATAGCCTTGCAGACCAGGTGCATCAGGCTAATGGGGCAGTAGTTCCCAGGGTCCATGGTGGCTCTCCCTTTGTGGAGTGGGATAACCGTCATTGTGCGTCATTCAGTGGGCACAAAGTCTGAGGTGAGGCTATGACTGAACATGATACTTAGGTGGGGTGCCAGTTCATTCTGCAGTTCATGTAGAACATAACCTGGGATGTTGTCAGGTCCCATGGATGCTGCATTCTTGGCTTTGAAGAGTGTGTTTTTTACCTGTGCAGCCATGATTACAGGAACTTTGCATTCTTCTGGTATAGTGATGGGCCCTTTAGGAGATGAGAGGGGGGTAAAGTTAGCACTGAACCTATCTGCCCGGATGTTGGCTATATAAGTTGGTTCTGTATATTTAGTGCCATTGTGCTGTAACTCAGAGCAGATCTGAGTGTTGCCACTGAGATTCTTGACATAGCTATAGAATGCTTTGTGGTTGTCTTTAGAATCAGTGGTAATTTTGTTTTCATAACTAGCTTTGAAGGATTTTATGAGGGATCTCAGCTTTTTACTGAGGCTGACCAGGGAGTTTCTCCAATAATGGGATTTTACTCTTTTTTGCAACAGTTTCTTTCTTCTGTTGTAGAGTTTGTTTATGGCAGGGGATCACCAGATTGACTTCCTTTTTATGGAGGATAGCATCTGGGTCCTGTTAGGGATTGCACGATCCATGCACTTGTGTAAGTGCTTATAAAGTGCATTTGTGTAAGATTCAGCAGTCGTACCTCTATTGTCCATCAGCATGGGTGTCGTGAAGTTTGCCACTTCTGTCTTAAGAAGTGTGAAGTTGGCTTTGGAGAAATTTGTACGGTGGTTTCCCTAATGGGGATTGGGGGTGGGATGTGGATGTCTAGGGTGATTAGCTTGTGGTTGGATCTGACCAATGAGAAATTGTCCTCTGGTGTGGAACACCGGTTGCCCATGTTGGTAATAACCAGATCTAGGATATTACTGCCCCTGGTGGGGGTGTGGATAAGTTGATCCAAGGTGTTGGAATTTATGAATTCCAGAAAATGTTCAGCACAAGAGTTGGTACATGAGTAGTTTTCCCAGTTAATAGTGAGGTAGTTGAAATCACCCATTATTAGGGTGTTAGGTTGTACCCCAATATTTTCCAGTGTATCAAGAAATGAGGAGTGGGAATCCTGGGGCATGGTGGGGGATCTGTAGCAAGCTACAATTTGGATTGCAGTCTTGTCCAGAGTTAGTTGCACTTGCATAATCTCGGATGCATTATGCTGAGCAACGAGCCTGGAGGTGTGGATATCCTTAATGAATATGAACACGACTCCGCCCTTAGTGTTTCGTTCCAGGTTAGGTGGCTGAAAGGTGTGGTATGAATTATAGCCTGGTAATGCAGGGGTGCTCTCTGGATCCTTGAACCAGGTCTCTGTCACTGCACAGATGTCGATGTTCTCCATTTTAAGGAGTGACTCGAGTGAGTGCATTTTGAGGTTTAGACTTCTAGCATTGAGTAGCATTATCCTCAGATTCTGCTGTTGATGGTCTGCCTTTGTGTAGAGGGATGACCATTACAGTCCTTCATTTCCTAGGGATGAAGCTTTTCTGGAGGCTGTGGATGAACAGAGATACTGATGGTCCTAACAGGTCATGTTTCAAGCTATTTAGGAAGCATCCTAGGATATTATCAGGACCCAGTGATGCAATGTTTTTAGCTTTGAAGATTGCAGTGAGGACCTGTAATTTAGTGTAGTTGGGGGAGAAATAGTAGGGGAGTGATACTGGAGCAAAATTTATTGGCCCGCAAATTTGTTATATTCCCAAGTATAGTATAGGAAGTTCCATTTACTATCAAGCTTGCACACTGCTGGGTGTTCCCTTTTAAGGTTGTGTACATAACTGAAAAATACTGTGTGGTTATCCTTAGCAAGGGAGGCTGTTTTTGCTCAAAGCTGGCTATGGGGGGATAATTAGTCCCCTGAGCTGCTTGTTGAGACTGATGATGACATTTCTTAGTCTTTTCGGCACAGCCCTTCCTATTTCTGGACAGGATTTTCTTTCTTTTGTTGTACAACTTATTTATACTGGGAGTTCACCAAGATGGCTTTTTTCTTTTTTGGAGTTTCCATTCATCCTCAACCCCCTTTCCCATTCTTGCACATGTGGTCATTCTTTTTTTGTAATATTTTAGTTTTTTACTGCTGTTTATATACAGTTATTTTCATGCTTGTAGATCATTTCTGTAAACACTTTCTCATAGGTCACAGTGTTCTCTGAGTTTGGGGAGGCATGAATTTAGCTATGCCACTGCTTAACAGGAGGTAGCTAGCCTTGGAAAAATTCTTAAAAATTCTGGGATTTACTGGGAGTTCAGGTTTTATATTTATTTCAAGGATGGCTACTTTGTGATCTGATCAGACAAGTGAGGACATTACACAAGGGAGGTGCAACACTCCCTCATATTTGTGAGTACCAGATCCAGGATATTTGTACCCCTAGTAGGTGTGCAGACTAGCTGTTCCAGGGTGTTTGCAATGACAAAATCCAGTAATCTTTGAGCCTGCATGTTAGTGGTTGTGTACGTATATATCCCAGTTTATGGTAGGATAGTTGAAATCATCCATGAATATGGTGCTGGGCTGAATTGTGAATGATTCCAGTACATTCAAGTATGCAGTATGGTTATCCTGGGTCATAGACAGAGACCTATAGCTAACAAGGATATGGTATGGGACTTTACCTAAGGTTAGTTGGACATAGAGTAGCTCAAGTGTGTCATGTTGCTTGACCAATCTTGAGGTGTGCTAACTTTTTATGTAGATTGATATGCCTCCACCTCTTGTCACTTCCTGTGTGGTAGGTGGTCTAAATGTGTGGAAAGTATTACAGCCTTGTACTGCCAGCGTGCCTTCTTCATCTTTGAACCATGTCTCAGTAACTGCACAGATGTCAACATTCTCCAGGATAAAGAGCGATTCCAGGGAGTGGAGCTTCTTGTTTAGACTTCTAGCACTGAGCAGTAACATCTTTAGTTTATCTTGTGTAGAATTTACTATGTTGGAAGGTTTGTCAGATTGGCAATGCCTAAAAATGGCACTATAAGACTGGATATTTTGGTTGTCCAATACACAATAGCCTATTGAGGATGGGTGTAGACTATCCCTGGCAAAGTAGAGTACTCTGTTGATCATGTCCTCCCAAGCTGACAAATACAGGACCTCAGTAATCAAGACAATTATTAAATTCAATCATCTTCTCTTTATGTTGTGGTATCACCTCTAGAGAAGGTAAACTGCTGCTCAATGTTAGGTTCATATCTGACTAGAACACATAATCTGAAAGCTCTATCATGACTCTCTCCATATAATGGTGCTCTTTATTAATCATTTGGCAACAAATCTGAAAATGACAAAGCGGGCAAATGCTTGGGGATTTGCTTAAATCTAGTATTATTCACGGGAGATAATATTAATCAGCTGAAAGCAGAAGGCTTTTTTCTCTTGTTCTACTCCTCTATGCTTGCCGACCATCTCTGTCTTCATTCACAGCACTTCCATTTGGGAGTACAAGCATGGTAAAGACACCATTTAAGCAGCCATCAGTGGAAATATATTTATTTTACTTCCTGTGCCTTCCTCCCTGCATACATATCTAA
The DNA here is from genome assembly GCF_019279795.1 of Protopterus annectens. Lineage (NCBI taxonomy): Eukaryota > Metazoa > Chordata > Ceratodontiformes > Protopteridae > Protopterus > Protopterus annectens. The sequence goes on along the minus strand of NC_056734.1, from coordinate 353,068,096 downwards.
TGGTGCTTAAGGGCTGGAAGTACAAATGGTCAATCAAGCAAGTGACATAAGCCTGAAGATGACTGTTCCCCCCCCCCACAAGATGTGTCCCGGTGAAATGTGACTGGAGATAGCCCCGTCATTACTCTCCCTCCTCATTCAGTTCTTCTAGTACCAGACCACAGTAAAATCTTTGGTCGACTGCCTGAAAATCAAAGTCAGTTAGCAAGTGTATTCTTGTAGATGGTCTAGGTGTTTTAACCCAGAGGCACATATTGCTATTGGTAAGGGTATGTTGACATCCCACATGGAATATTAATTTTCCCTGTTATGTTTTGCTCGTGAAAGAATGTGCATCAGTTTTCATTAGGATCTGTCAGTCTGTGTTGTTGCCTCCTAGACAGTAGCATCACTGTTTGATTTTAAAGAGGGCTGGATGGTGACCTGCTGAACAAAAGGTTGAACAATAATTGCGTATCCTCATGCTCACCCCCCCCCACATCAAACAGACTAGTGCCTATAGTACCTCCCTTTGCACCAAACCTATTAGGTGATCCCTTCATATTAAGGTTATGAAATAAATCTAAAATGAAAAGTAAATTTGGGGGGAATGGATATAACTATACATAGAGGCACTTATGGAAAACTAGTTACTATTTGGAATTTATTTGCAGTACAACATCTAACTCTGCCATGTAACCACTGTAAGATGAAAGCAATAAAGCATTCATGTTGTGCTGCTAACAGCTTTACCAGGTGTATTGTAACAAAGGTACTTTTTATTTATTTTAAATAGATTTTGAATAATGACTGAATACTGATACATAACATGAAGACTCTTGGAGTGTGACTGCTGCTTTCAGCAGCAGGTCAATATGTGAGGAACAACTCTTCTGATCCAAGGCAATGAAAACTTCAAAACAGTACGAAAGCAATGCAGTTGGCAATACATATAGTTTATTCAGATAAATGTTCTTTGAAATTATATTATGTGTAAAAGAGCTAGTAAAAATTATAAAATAATATTCTGAAAATAAATAAATAACAGTACATTTTTAAACAAAGTTCACAACTGAAGTCTATAAGCACATCATCATCATCATCTTTCGGCTGTTCCCATTAGGGGTCGCCACAGCGGTTCATCTGTTTCCATTTCTTCCTGTCCTCTGCATCTTGCTCTGTCACACCAACCACCTGCATGTCCTCTCTCACCACATCCATAAACCTTATCTTAGTCCTTCCTCTTTTCCTGTTACCTGGTAGCTTCATCCTTAGCATCTTTTTCCCAATATACTCAACATCCCTCCTCAGCACATGTCCAAACCAACGTAATCTTGCCTCTCTGGCTTTGTCTCCAAACCTTCCAACCTGGGCTGACCCTCTAATATACTTATTTGTAATCCTGTCCACCCTCGTTACACCCAGTGCAAATCGTAACATCTTAAACTCTGCCATATCCAGCTCTAACTCCTGCCTTTTTGTCAATGTCACTGTCTCCAACCCATATAACATAGCTGGTCTCACTACCCTCTTATAGACCTTCCCTTTCACTCTTACTGGTACTCGTCTGTCACAAATCACTCCTGACACTCTTCTCCACCCACTCCATCCTGCCTGTACTCTCTTCTTCACCTCTCTTCCACACTCACCCTTATTCTGAACTACTGATCCCAAGTATTTAAACTCATCCACCTTCGCCACCTCTACTCCTTGCATCCTCACCATTCCTCTATCCTCCCTCTCATTCACACACATATATTCTGTCTTAGTCCTGCTGACCTTCATTCCTCTTCTCTCTAGAGCATATCTCCATCTCTCCAGGGTCTCCTCCACCTGTTCCCTCCTCTCACTACAGATCTCAATGTCATCTGCAAACATCATAGCCCATGGGGAACTCCTGTCTGATCTCGTCTGTCAACCTGTCCATCACCATTGCAAATAAGAAAGGGCTCAAAGCTGATCCTTGATGTAATCCCACCTCCGCCTTAAACGCATCCGTCACTCCCACTACAGACCTCACCGCTGTCACACTACCCTCGTACATATCGTGTACCACTCTTACATTTTTCTCTGACACTCCTGACTTCCTCATACAATACCACAACTCCTGTCTAGGCACCCTGTCATATGCTTTCTCTAAGTCTACAAAAACACAATGCAACTCATTCTGACCTTTTCTGTACTTCTTCATCAACATTCTCAGAGCAAACATCGCATCTGTAGTGCTCTTTCCCGGCATGAAACCATACTGCTGATCAGTAATCATCACGTCCCTTCTTAACCTAGCTTCCACTACTCTTTCCCATAACCTCATACTGTGACTGATCAATTTAATCCCACTGTAGTTACTACAGCTCTGCACATCACCCTTATTCTTAAAAATCAGTACCAAAACACTTTTTCTCCACTCCTCAGGCATCCTCTCACTTTCCAAAATTTCATTAAACAATCTGGTTAAAAATTCCACTGCCATTTCACCTAAACACCTCCATGCTTCCACAGGTATGTCATCTGGACCAACAGCCTTTCCATTCTTCATCCTCTTCATAGCTATCCTTACTTTCTCCTTGCTAATCCATTGCACTTCATGATTCACTATCTGCACATCATCCTACCTTCTCTCCCTCTCATTCTCTTCATTCATCAACCCCTCAAAGTACTCTTTCCATCTGCTCAACACACTCTCCTCACTTGTAAGTATGTTTCCCTCATTATCCTTTATCACCTTTACCTGCTGCACATTTTTCCTAGCTCGGTCTCTCTGTCTAGCCAATCGGTACAGGTCCATTTCTCCCTCCTTAGTTTCCAACGTTTCATACAACTCTTCATATGCCTTATTCTTAGCCTTCGCCACCTCTCTTTTTGCCATGCACCTCATCTCCTTATACTCCTGTCTACTTTCTTCATCACTCTGACAATTCCACTTCTTCTTTGCCAACCTCTTTCTCTGTATACTCTCCTGTACTTCCTCATTCCACCACCATGTCTCCTTGTCGTCCTTCCTCTGAACCCACCTCCGATACACCTAGCCTTACTCCCCTTCCATCTGGTCTCTTGCACACACAATATACCAACCTTCCTTCTGTCCATCATACCGGCTAGCTCTCTCCCTATACTAGTCATACTGCCAACATTCAAAGTTCCGACCCTCACTACCACAGTCCTAGTCTTTCTCCTCTCTTCCTGCCTTTGGCTATGCCTTCCACCTCCTCTCCTCCTTTGGCTAATAGTAGCCCAATTTCCTCCAGCACCCTGTTGGCTAACAGTACTGGTGATGGTCGTTGTTAACCTGGGCCCATGTATACTCTTTAATCATGTCAGTGTTTCATGTCAGACAGTTGTAAATCTCCTATCTGTGGTTTAGTAACAGAGAGGTCAAGGCTATATCCTCATATTCTGGATGTGAGGAAACACTAGCCAAAGAATTCATACAGATACTCACCACAGGCTGTAAGGGCAGAGGTAAAAAGGTCCTGTTTTTGTGATGCAGTAAACTATAATACTATGATTCAGAGACACATTCACCACAATGAAGAAAGACCTCATTCTGGCTAATTTGCATGTGTCTGAATTACAGTTAACTACTATGGAGTTCAGATTAGCACTTCCTGTGGTAGTTAGTGCTGGTAGTCACATCATGTAAGCAGAGGCAATCCTCATGCACCCCCCCACACACATGCGTGCACGCACACACGCACACACCACAGACCACATACCTGTCCCTGTCTTGTCTGAACATCCCTGATGTCTCCTTTTCTTGGTCTTGTAAATCACAGATTTCAGTTAGTCATTAATGCCCAACATTAGAGTTTCACACATCATCTTCTTCTTCTTTCGGCTTTTCCCGGTTAGGGGTCGCCACAGCGGATCATCTGTCCGCTCATGATTGGCAGTGGAGTTTTACAGTGTCAAGTTGCCAGCTCGGCGCCCAACCTTCCACAAAAGGCACACACACGCAAACACTCACACCTAGGGCCAATTTAGAGTGTCCAATCCACCTACTGCATGTCTTTGGGATGTGGGGGGAAACCGGAGCACCTGGAGGAAACCCACACAACCACAGGGAGGACATGCAGACTCCGCACAGAAAGCGCCCCAGCCGAGATTCGAACCGGAGAACTTCTTGCTGTGAGGTGGCAACGCTATATTCTTCAGTAAGTCCAAGGTAATGCATCCTCAATATATGCTGAGAAAACTCTTAATGCACTAAAGACTCTGTTATTACACCAGATTAGTGCTGTTGTATACTGTGTCAACAGTACACCTTTGACTCCCTTTCGGGTGTGCTACTTACTATTGCTCCAGGTGTGTAGTGTTTTTTTTTTTTTTTCATTTATGTGCTTTTGTGGCATGGTATGTACTATATTCAGGTGACACCCTCATTCACCCATACACACCTAACCAACCTCCCCTAGGTACCTACTACTACCTCCTTGGCAGACCCATACTCACATATACAGCTGTTAACACACACACACACAGTAGTGCAGGTGTTTCACTTAGGGTTCCTTTCAATGTACTTCACACTATTACAGAACACTGCAAGTTTTTAGGTGGCAAACTCTTTACAGGTTCTGTGTAAATGTAAAACTATCAGACAGTGGAAGATGTGTTAGATACTTGCTCTAGTATACAGTATATAAAATTATATAACTTGTGATGTGTCTTTATATCTTGTCTTCAGAAGATAACATTGGGCATTTGGGAGGCAATTAAAACAGTATAAAAAGAAACAGTAACAAACTGCGGAATGAAGCTCAGTGTTCCAGTAAGAAGAGAAGAAGGTCACCTGACTTAGCCAAGAAATATGCACCAAGAGAATCCTTTTTCCTCAAAACTTAAAGTAAATAAAATGAGAAGGAAGGAGTAACAGAAAAAGGCAGCTGCTTCTGTAAGTGAGCAAAATTTGAAACAGTCCATTACAGTAGATATTCCTGATATACTAGAAAGTACAGTTATGTAAAATATTACCTTAATAGTAGATGTCTTTCTTCTCACTGTTGCAGTATTCTAAACATAAAGGATCTTTTACACAGGGCAGCTCGCTGCTCGGCCAGTATTCAAAAGCCTAATGCTCTTATATGTGCTGTATGTCACACATACTCCCCGTACAGAACGCAGGGCATAAAGGGGATGTATGGACATAACTACCCAGACCTGAACTGCTCCAGAAGAGAACAGTCTCCATAGGACAAAGGAGTCCATGCACATCCAGAAGGAGAAAAATGCAGAAGAAAAATGTGAAACCCTCAGCCAGAAAGGAATTGAAAACAAAAACCAGAAAAAAACAATAGGGGTTGGAGGATGAGAGTGAATACTGCAACAGTGGAGAGAAGGACATCTACTGTTATGGTAAGATTTTACACAACTGTACTATGTCATTATATATCACTGTTGAAGTATTCCAAACAGGAGGGAGAGTAAAAAAGCTCAAGAAACAGAATGGGAGGTGAGAGGTGTAAGAAGATTCCTCAACAAACCTATATAAAATGTTTTCAGCAAAACCTGCTCTGGTCCTAGAAACCATATCCAACTTATATTGCTTAGTAAAGGTATGCACTAAAGACCAAGTAGCAGTTTCAAGGATGGAATTGGTGTCCAACCCCTTGAAAAAGGCACTAGAAGAGGCGACAGCCCTAGTAGATTGAGTTCTAACAGAAGTAAAAGGAGATTTTCCATGAAAAGTATAACAAAAGGAAATGGCCTTAGATATCCAGGAGGAGATGGTTTGCTTAGAAACAGCCAAACCCAATTTCCTGGTATGAAAGGAAACAAAAGCTGATCAGACTTAAGAATGACCTTAGTTTTATTCAAATAGTACCTGAGCTGTCTGTGCAAAATCCAAGACGTGCAGGACCTTCTCATTAGCAGACTGAGGAGACGGGAAAAAGGAAGAGAGTTGTATGACTAATTCAAGGACTACTTATTTACTACCTAGGGTACAAAAGAAGGATTGGTATGAAGGGACACTCTGTCCCTGTGAAAAACTAAAAAAGGAGGAACAGCAATAAGGGCCTAGCTCTCTGAAACCCTCTGAGCAGAAGTAAGGGCCAGCAACAAAACAGTCTTCCAGATACAATTTTGCAAAGAAGCAGAATCTGCAGGCTCGAAAGGAGCCTGAGTCAATTTTTCCAAAACAAGATTAAGGTTCTGAGGAGGAAGAATATGTTTCCTTGGAGGCCTAATATGCAGGATGCCTTTAAGAAATGTTTTGACCATTTAAAAGAGGTATAGGTCCAAGGAGCAGGAGGTATCAAAACCCCTGAGGATGCTTTAGGGCCATCAAGGCAGAAAACAAGCCTTGAGTAAACTCTTGCCATTCCATTTGAGATTCCTCAGGATGGACAGAAACATGCTTTAGTTTTTGCCTTTTCTTGGAAGAGACATCAGCCCTAACAAATACTGGAGGTTCTGACCCTTGGCAAGATTCGATAAGAGAACTCAGAACCTCCTCCCTGACTAATATTTGCAGAATCCCTCTAGGATCCTCTGAGATAATCAACCAAGGTCCCCCCCTCTGGATCAGACACCTGCAAAGCCTCAGAGGACGTGTGAAAAAACAGATCCATGGGGTCACGGCAGAGGAGTCCGATGTAGATGCCAAATGACCTACAGAGCTATTACCTATTTCTAGAGGGATGTCTGTTGGAGGCTGGACAGCTAAAGACTCCAACTGAGATTTCTTGGCCTTCTTCTTACCCAGCAGGAGTATCTCAGGGTTAAAGGATTTTGCCATGGTACCCTGGGCTAACTGTTTAAGCTGTTGGTTTTCAATATAAATGGCCAGTGAAGACAAACAACTTTTGACTGTCTTAGGCACAAATGCCTTACAAATACTAGAAGAGGTATGGTGGCGGGAAACACCCAAGCAAAAAAGACACTGTGATGATCCTTATGGGGAATCTGCCTCCCATAGTGACATTTTCCCTTCTTGGATGACAAGAACTCTAGGTAGCAAAATAAAATTCAAGACCAAGAAATGAAAAAAAAAAAACAATGGGGCACCTATCTGGTGCCTAAGTATTCAGTACAGCAACAAGGCATTCAGACCAACTAGCAATAATGGTGGTCAAACTGGCGGCAAAGAATTTCTGGGTAGTTGCATCCGTACGTCCCTTTTATGCCCTACATTCTGTGCAAGGAACATAAGTGTGATGTACGGTGCAAACAAGATCATTATTCTTTTGTATATTGGCTAAGTGTTGGGCTGCCCTGTGTGGGAGAACCCTTCTGTGTAGAATACTGTAACACTGATATAGAAGGACATCTTCCATACTCCATGGCCCACTTTCTCCCTTCAGTACAAGAAATAGCAATAAAGACTGTATGGCTTGTAGGTCACTTTTCAGTCAGGCGGTTGGACAAATATGTAAGCAATGACCACAGCTGGAGATGTATAGCCTACTGCATCTCATTGACTAAGATGTACATATCAGACTTACCGCTGAACAACAGCTGTTGGAAAATAAAAATGATTTTCTGAAAAGTTATCTTAGTGGAGACAAACAGCATACATTTAAAGTCCCTCAAAACATTTGTTAGAAACCCAATGAGTTTCAGTGAGCTTCAGGACAGTTATAATACATCTAAATGTTCTATTTCAATACAGCAGCTTTCAGTGATAGGGTTACAACTACTTGATGTTTAGACACTTTAACAAGATAAAATGAAAAGGTATGGATGAGAAGGAGTGCAAATAAACATTTCTGGGGTTACTCTCTTCAACAGATTAGGAAATCCATTTATTTCAGGTTGTTTTACCTCCAGGTCCACAAATATTTCCTAGGGACAGCTAGCTGCTGCCTCTGCAATTGATCATTCACACCTGTTGACTGTTTTCATCTCTTATGTAAGAAGTTTAAATGGAAAGATAGAAACAGGAATTTTCTTTGGGAAATTACTTCAACTTTTGAGAAATTACTGAATCTTACGCTCAACTTGGATGTATTTTGAATGGTTATATTCATATTTATTTATTTATTTTATTTATTTTACATTTGTTGATTGGGCTAGTCTAGCTGGATATATTTCCATTTTCAGTAGAGGCCCGGGGAGAAAAGCTCCACACAGATATACAAAAGTATAGAAATATTGTTACATGGTAAATAAAGGATTAATAAACAAAATAAAACAGGTAGTTATTACATTCTAGAGATAAAAACACTTGAGAAAAGTAACAGTAAACATAATATCACTTAAGAAAGCTAAAACAGATGTAATACAGTAAGAGTTATGTACAATTGTTCACATCAGGTAGAAGGATTTAAACAATAAGTTGATTAGAGTTTAAATAGTGTCAGTCTTATTTAAAAGACTAGGCATTTAAATGTTTGGAAGTTTGGTTAGAAGAGGAAGAAACAGAGGTGAAGAGGGTGGTTAGTCAGGGTTACTACAAGGGCATAGCCAGTGCATTTGGAGGTGTTTTTTAAGTTTTTGTTTAAAGAGTGGCAAGGATGTAATTAGAGTTAGTTCAGTGGGTAACAGGATCCATTTTTTTCCTGCTGTGTTGGTAAACAGAGAGTCACCAGCTGTATTACTGGACTTTGTTAAGCTAGCAAGGAGTTTGCTAGAAGAACGTAGGGAGTTCAGATTATTATATGGGATTAAGAGCTTTGAGAGTATAGGGGTATTACTGGGTTGGTAAAATATCTTGTAGGCAATTGTGAGTTGGGGGATTATCAGATGGTTTTGGAATTCCAGCCACTCTAGTTGCCTAAGATTAGAACAGTGGTGGGTTCTGAAGGGATTGCCAGTAGCGAATCTGGCAATGTTATTATAGGAAGTTGCTAATTTGTTAAGGTTAGTTTTCTTAAGGTTGGTAAATATAGGTGAAGCATACAGAAGGGTTGAGATTAGATGGGAGTGAGCGATCTTGTCTCTGGATGTTGAGGTTAAAAAAGGTTTTATTCTATATAAGGAGCCTATTTTTCTGTAGACTATTTTAATGGTGTTATTTATATGGTAATCAAATGAGAGATTATTGCCAATGGTTATTCCTAAAAGTTTAGTGGTAGAGTCTGGGAAAATAACAGTGCCATTATTTGCAGAGATTGAGAAATCTAAGGGGGAGGACCTAGTAGTGGGTGTAAAGAGAAGGAGTTTTGTTTTTTTGGCATTAAGAAGGAGGCAACATTTGGTAAACCATGTTTCTACAGTGTTGAAAACATTTTGAGTAAGAGAATATAGTTCAGATGGAGAGGTTGCTGAGCATATTAGTGTGGAGTCATCTGCATATTGAATGCAGGTGGCTTGAGGAATTGCAACATGGAGATCATTAATAAATAATGAGAAAAGAAGTGGTCCAAGAATGGAGCCCTGAGGGACCCCGATGGTGACAGGTAAAAAGGATGAAATTTGATTTTCCCAGAGGACTGCCTGTTGCCTGTTGCTGAGGTATGATCTAAACCATTTAATGGCCAGAGAATCAAAGGAAAGAGATTCAAGAATATTGATTAAGAGGGTATGGTTTACCATGTCGAAAGCTTTAGAGAGGTCAATAAAGAGTGCAGATGAAAGGATGTTTTTGTTACGGTTTCTATTGATGGTATCTGTGAAGGATAGAAGGGCAGTAGTGGTACTATGTGATGGCCTAAAGCCATGCTGACAGTTTGCTATTAAGTTATATTGAGAGAGATGATGTAAAAGTTGTTGGTGCATGCATTTTTCCATAATTTTTGCTAAGGGAGATAACAGAGCAATTGGTCGATAGAGTAATCATTAGAGTTCCCACATTTATGTAAGGGGATAATGTGGGAGATTTTCCAAATATCTCGGATGGTTCCTTCTTGGATTGTCCTATTTATAAGGATAGATATAGGGTAGGCAATTACTTTGGCTGCTTTTTGGAGATATTGGGAAGGAAGTTGGTCAGCAGATGGAGTACATGGCTTGAGTTTTTGAATAAATTTATAGATGAGAGCAGTAGAGATGGGTTGTAGTTTGAATTTAGAGAAAGAGTGTGGTAAGTTGATGGGAAGGCTGGAGTTTTCTGAGATAAGTTGACTAGCTAGAGATTGTATAGTCTCAGTGAAGAAAGAGTTAAAGGTATTGGCAGTTTCATGGGGAGTATTTGGATCTGCATCAAGTGGGGTGGGTGTTTGGGAGTTACCTGGGGAAAGGAGCTTATTAATGCAAGACCAGAACTTTTGAGGATTATTTTGATGAGTTTGTTGGAGTTTACAGTAGTAGTTTTTTATCTGTAAGTATTGCCTTTTTTGTACTATTTCTGAGCTGCCTAAAATGTAGATGATCAGAGCTATTTCTATTAGATCTCCACTTAGCCCAGACTTTGTTCCTAAGCAGAATTTAATTTCTAGTTTCATTAGAAAGCCATGGGGCTGGGTTAGACTTCATTCTGATGGAACATTTAGGAGCATGCTTATCCAGGATAGATAAGAATGTAGAGTTAAAATACTTTACAGCCTCTTCAAGTGGAAGGGATTTTAAAGGGTTCCAGTTGCATGCTCTAAGCTCAGTTTGAAATAATTCTGAGTTAAAGTGTTTGGTAGAGAGTGCTGTCCTAAAGGTGGGGATGTTTGGAAAATCCTTCTTTTCTCTTATGATGTAGGTCAAAGAATGATCACTTACATCATCTGGCAGGGTTCCTACTTTGTAAGTTTGTTTCACTTTATTTATGAGTATCCAGTCTAAGGTGCTCTCTTTCTTATTAGGTTTGTTAATTCTGGTTGTAGAAGTTATGGTTTGGGTAAAGCCATGGAGGTTAATATGAGAGGTAGGATTTTCAGCACTAACACTTTTACATTCAATGTTAAAGTTGCCTAGTATTATTGTTTCTTGGGGATAAGTAGAAGACATCCAGCTTAGAAAAGCCTCTATTGTAGTGATATTATTTCCGGGTGGTATGTAAATGCAGATAATGTATAAAGATTTGTTTGCGTTGATTTGAAGTTTAGTAATGAGGACTTCTGCGTTACTATCCTGGGTTGGATTAGATGGTAGGGTAGAGATATGAAGTCTGTTTTTAAATAGAATTGCTACTCCACCACCTTTACGTTTTATTCGGTCTTGTCTCACTATATTATAGTCTTGGGGAATAATTTCATTGTCTTTAGTTTCTGGTTTCAACCAAGTCTCAGTGAGGCAGAGGATATCAAAGGAGTGAATATCTAGGAGGGCATGGAGGTGAGCTACTTTATTATTAATGCTTTGGATATTAAGATGCCCTATTAGGAGAGAGCTATTGAGTTTAGGGTGAGTTGTTTGGATAGTAGGGTTGGTAGGGCCAGGGTTGGGGTGGATGTCGCCATCTTTTAAGGAGGGATTATTTAGTTTTGTTACTGAAATATTCCTAAAGTAAGTTTGAATTTTCAATTTTTTTTCTGAGGGTAGGTTATGTTTAATGTGGGAGAGTCTATGGTATTTAGATAGTAGGTAACTGGGAGTGGAAGTTATTTTAGAATGTCTATTGGAGGATATGTGTGTGTAAATTGCAGTTTGTTTGTGGGAATGGTTAAGATGGAAATAGTGCAGTTTTTCAAAGGAGGTAAGAAGGTAGGTTGAGATGAGGGTAGTTGAGAGTATAATTGTGAGTGTTAGCTTGGTTAGATTAGGGAGAGGCATCTTAAAGGAATTATAAAATAAGAACTACACTACATATGTCTGTTAAATTAATCTTTGTAAATTTTTCTTTGTAAAACTTTGTATTTATTGAGTTTTTCCCCTTGAGCCTCCACTGAAAATGGTTATCATTACCCAGTCGGACTTTCATGGTACACAAATGTCAGTCAATCAGTTAATAAATAAATAAGAGTCAGATGTGGGACATGAACGTACAGGTTACTCCGTGTTAGCAAGACAAACTATTTACACAGAGATGATGAGGTTGCTATTTATGCTAACTAATCATTGGATACACATTGTAGTTTAGTAACAAACTTATACTGGCAGCATTACTGATGTTAATGTTTAGAGACTTGTTTATTTGAGATATTTATAGGATACCGCATATCAATAATTCAAAATTTACTAGCTGTTTCAAAGAATGCCTTACATTCTTTGGAGATGATCGATTAACTAATTAGTGGGGAACTTAACTACCCAGACAAAATTTAGTAAATGGATGACAATGGTATAGTATCTCCAAGATTCATAATTAAATCACAAACTGGACAAACTTTTGTAAGCCATCTAGACATGAAGTACTTTGAGATGTGATATTCTTCGATCTGCTAAGAGTACTTAGGCATGCAGTGTAACAGCCCCTTCTTTAAATAGTGATCGTAATGACACAAAGCTGCTTCTGAACAAATCTGATGGCACACTTCAAATCAAAAAGAAATTTTGGGATAAAAAAACAAAGCTATAAATAGAATAAGGAAAATTTTGTAGCCATGTATTTATTCTTTAAGAACTGCATTAGTAATGGTCAATACACAGGCTTAACTTTGATACAACCTGCAGTGCCTTTAAAAAGGGGAACTTATGTTCTTACTAAACTAAATGAAACCATCTGTGGCTTATGTCATGCAGCACTTTTATGCCAAACCTGTAAATCAGTATATACAGACTAGGGGTCTATATCAGAACATCAAAGTATTAAAACTTCAAATGTTCTGATATCGAACACTATTCAGCGAATGCTAAGAACAGTGAAGCTGCAAAACAGTGAATTCTTTCCTCGGGAAAGAATTCAGCTGGCCGTTTCTGTGGCTTCACTATTCTTAGCGCTGTGGTGGAAAGTTACGGGTTAGGTTCAGGTAAGTGTGCGATTGATTGTACATTAGGGTTAGGGGCGGTTTAAGCGAGTTAGGGTTAGGGCGCGGGTTAGGTAAGTGTGCGATAGTGACAAACCTTAGAGTTAGTGTTTGGGTTAAGGTAAGTGGGTAGATAGTAGTGTATGTTTAGTTTAGTGTAGCGTTAGATGTAGGAATTTAAGTGTATGTGTGTGGTTGCTGTTTGTTTGATGTGCTTGTGTTGTGTGTATGTGTTTTGGAGCAGCAAATTTTTTCCATGGGAAAAAATTCGCCGTTCTGAATGTTCGGTATTTTCATGTTTAGATGTTTTGGGGCCGATGAAATAGCATTCGCTATTTTCATCTTTCGATAACGTGATATAAATGCCAGACTAGTTATTATGAGATGTACGATTTTTGCTGACAATCTCCTTCTGTTTAAATGAAAGACACATTGTAGACAAGCGAAGAAAATGGTAAAAAAGAGGGAAACTACTGTAGTACTAGGAGTCTGAAAAGAAGAATAAAAGATGACCTGCTTTGTTGAGAGTACCTGGAACACAGAAGATCAATGTTTTATTACTTTTTTTCCTCATTATTACACTGGGTAGTGGGTTGCTTGCATGGGGTCCCTGTGTTAGCCAAGCATCTGCTATCAGTCTCTCCTTCAAGGTCAGTTGCCGATGTTACCACAATCACCCTACACTCCTAACTTTGGCCATAGGACCCCTGCATACTGGCAGGTCAGTTAACTTTGCTAAATAAAGTATGATCAGTGAGGGGAAGGGGACTGCAGCAGTAACAAGGACTGAAGCAGAGTGGAGTATGAAGGTGCAAGCCTTGCTGTCCTTTGCATGTTGCAAGTATCATCTGACACAGGTATTGCCTCTGCAATGCCATATCACTCAGATGTCCTGCCTTACAACTGATGGCTGCTGCTGCCCACCATCGGCAGTCCTTGGTCTTCACTAGGAATCATGATGTAATGGACATGTTCCTGCATGCTGTCCCCGACAGAGGTGAACAGACATGAGCTTCATCATTCACAGAGGTAGGCTGCCACTGATGATATTTTTAATGCCAGCATCCCTAGCATGGGCAATCCCAGCATCCTGGTCTCTAGTGTTAGGGCTAGGATTCTGATTTTTTAATGCAGCCCCTGGACCTTCCACTACACTATCTCTCTGATGCCAGTTTTCTGGAAGTGGCTCTTCAGGCATTGGTGACAGGTATTTACATGGTATTGCTTCCAGGCACTCTCTTATAGTACATTTCACTCCATAAGAAAGCCATCCAAACATGTTTCTCCTCTGTGGTAGTTTCAACTCTTCTGTCCTACTCCAGGACCTGCGACTCCCCTAGGTCCTTCATTTCCTTCTTTGGAAAGATATATTTTGAGCCCTCTAATACCAAGTTACAAATGAAAAGGTCTTGGAAAGCTTTGTCTAAAACAGGGTCCTGATGGAGAAGAGAAAGAGACTATTTCCTCTTTTCTCCTCTTGAAAGCCTCACATTCAGAAAGTATCTGCAAAGAATCCAGCAGAAGGAGGGATGGCACTCAGACACCATTCCATCTCCTCAAAGGAACCTACAGCAGTCATATTATTTCACTCTTCAAAACCTCCTGGATAGTTCCTTTCTTTGTAGACATATTGAAAGGCAACAGTAAAATAGCTTGGGAAATCCTGGACACAGTAACACATGTACCAAAGAAAGATGACCAGATTTTCTGGCTTCCAATGGAAATTTCAGTTTGGATTGGAGACCAGGTATCTCCATATCAGCTTCAGCCATTTACAAAACTAATATACTTCAGAGTCCTGGCATGCATTTACCACACAAACAAAGCTCTGTAAAGCATGTGCTAGCATCCACTACCTTATTTTTTGTGAATGTTGAACTATTTGACTCACATAATGCATTTCCACAGAGATTTAGCAGCATACCTCTGAAATGTAGAGAATTTCGCCTCATATTTTTGGTCCATTTTTCATAAAATTATGGTTTTCTAGCAAATAATTACCAAGTCATTAAAGATTTAACTCAGAAAATAATGACGGATATTTTTAGTTTCAGACTTCATACCCTTCAAAAAATTCATGCTAATGCAAAACCTGTTCTTCTATCTACTTTTAAAGTTTGTAAGAGCAATATTTTTGGCTTTTTTCCCCACATTATTTACGGCTTTTTTTAAATGAGAAACATCTTTATTAAATTATCACATATGACATAGGCAATCTTTCACTTATATAAATGAAAACAGACCATCCTGACACAATTCTAATTGCAATCTTACATTTATATAAATGAAAACAAACAATCATGACACAATTCTAGTTTCAAACCTTATAAATTACAAACCACATTGACACAATTGTAGTTGCAAACATTATACATCACTTATAATCTATCCAGTCAATGTCAGACAAACATTACATAGCTTATTCAAATCCTGCCTTCCTTTAAACCTTGTTCCTCCTCTGCATGTATTGTTCCCACAATTCCCAATTTTTCCTATGTAATTCGCTCCTACCATTGTTTAAAGATCCCAATTCCAGTTGTTTTATCTCTGTTACTATATTCACTAGTTCTAGTACAGTTGATTTAGACTTTGATTTCCATTTTCTAGTAATTGTTTTTTTGGCAGCCACCATAATTAGACTCAGTAAGGCCTTACTATGTCTAGGCAATTCTGATTCTGTATCATAGCTCAAAAAATAATTTCCTTAGTTACACCAATTTGCTCACCCAGTATCTCTTACAAAGCAGCCTGCAGGGAATCTTTAAATTCTGCCAACTCACTACACTCCCTGAAAATATGTTCCCAGTTACCTCTTTCTTCCCTATCACACCTCCAACATTTGTTGTCTACCTGAGGAAATAGTCTTTGGATTCCACTTGGGGTATAAAAATACCTATGTAAACACTTCCAAGCAAAGATCCTAAATCTTCTAGACTTTGCTGCATATTTGGGAGTCATACATATATCCCCCCATTGTTTCTTTGTGAATTGCTAATCCAGCTTCTCTTCCCAATCCTTTTTAACCTCCTCTGATTGATTCTTATAGTTATCATACAATATTTTATATGCTGTACTAGTTATCCTTTTTTATTGTCAGCTTCTATTCTAGATTCTTCTAAAAACTTTACCAGTGCTGTTCTTTCATTTATGACTCCCCTATCTTTTTTGCCTATACTCTGATATCAATCCTTGATAGGGAAGCCAATCTCTAATGTGCAGTCCAAATAAATTTGTGGCGTCTTCCCATTCTATTACCTTTCCCTCTCTAGTTATTTTCTCCCAATACCTTGGTTCTTTTGCCAGTTTTCTCCAATAAATTCCAGCCCCTTCTTGGCTATTGTCTGTATCCTAATTGCAGTCATTCATATCAGCAGAATCTCCTTTCTCCATTCTCGTGTTGGCTTAGTTCTTAGAATACTTTCTGCTACTTTATGAATATAATATTCTGTATGGTTACTGTGATTCTCCTTAAATGTATGCATCCAAAATCCCAGTAGCTCTTTGTTTTGTGAGCTTCCTTCCTGTTTCATCATCCCCTCTTTCCACTTTGAATTATAATTTTTTGCTTCTGCTATGTATAGGAGCCTTAACTGTATTGCTCTGAAATACCCCTTCAAATCAGGTAATCCAAAATCGCCCTGTTCTATTGGAATACTGAGCTTATCCCACTTGACTATTGTGATCTTCCCCTCACAGATAAAATCCTTCAGTTTTTTATTAATAGCTATCCACAACTTCTCTGGTTGATAAAAATATGTCTGACCTGTGTAGAAGACTAAAAGCATTTTAACTGCTTGTAGCTTACTATCGATATCCATATAACAGAGCTTCCATTTTCTCATTTTTTGTATTATTTTTTGTTTAGCCTCTTCCCACATTTCCTTACCTATCATACCAGTATAATTTGTAATCCATACTCTTAAATACTTTATTTCATCATGTCCCCATAAATATGGATATTGCTGAACCAATATGTGTGTGAGGACATAATTTACTGCTATTGCCTTTGTTTTAGCTTCATTAATTTTGTATCCCAAAAAGATATGAAGCTGTTTTAAAATGTCCCACAAGACTGTAATGTCCCTTTCTGGTTTTGTCAGGTATAAAATAATACCATCTGCAAATAGAGCCAGCTTTTCCTGACTACTGTACCAATTATATCCTTGCATTTCTGAGTCCCTTATTTTTTTTCCAGTAGTTCTAAATATAATGCAAATAACAAATGGGAGAGAGGACACCCCTGCCTGGTTCCTCTGCTCAATCTGAAATTATCAGAGGACCCACCCATTTTAATTTTCACCTACGATTTTTCATATGTCCTTCTAATCAACATTTTAATTTTATCAGGGAATGCAAATGCTTCTATTGCCCTGCTCATAAAGTCCCAGCTTACTCTGTCAAATGTTTTTTCTGCATCAAGACCCACAAACAACAATGGTATTTCCTTATATTCTGCTTCCTTTTGGATCATCAATGTTCTCTTAATGTTGTCAAATGTTTGCCTCCCCTTCACAAAACCACATTGATCCATATCTATCAATTTTGGGATCACGTTTGCCATTCTTTTGGCAATTATAGACATAGACGCTTTATAATCATGGTTTAGTATTGAAATGGACCTGTATGAAGCTGTATCTGATGGATCTTTACCCTACTTAGATATTACAGCTATCACCGCTTTCTTCCAGGATGTTGGTACTTCTCGTCTTATTAAAATAATGTTAAACAAAACTTTCCAGATCTTTATCGGCTGTTTCCCTCCTAACTTCCCAACTACCACAGGAATACGATCTATTCCTGGGGACTTTCCTGTAGATTGGTTATACATCACCATTTTTATCTCATCTCCTCCTATCCTAATGGCTAGTAATTCAGCCTCATCTACTTCTAACCTTGGCATATTTAATTCTTCCATAAACAATTCCATTTGTACCTTTTCTTGATTTCCATATTTCTCTGCTTTATACAAACATTCATAGAATTTCCAAAATATTTCTAATATTTCTACAGAATCTCTTGTTATCTTCCTTGTTATATGCTCCCTCAGCTTGGCAACAGCCGTTCAGCCCTTTCTACTTCTACTTTCTGTTGCCTCAGTCATTGTGCTAAAAGTTTTTGTGCTCTAAAGGTATCGTCAAAAACAGTTGCTTAACAGCAATCTTTCTAAACTCATACATATTATCAAGGTAATCCCTTATTTTCTGTTTGGCATTCTGCAGTTGTTCCCCTTCTTGTTCTGTGGGATTCCCCCTAATTTGAAATACTTTAACATATGTCAGTCCCTCTAAATGAGTCTTGTTACTTTTTAACCACATCTCCTTTTCTTTTATTTCCACTCTATTTTTAAACTCAACTTTAATTTTATCCCACTCCCTAACTATATTTTCATAAGGAATTTATATCTTCTCTAATAGCTCCTGAATAATTTCCACTACCTATTCCTTAAATTCCTCTCTTTTCAATGGATAGATGGGAAAGTGCCAGTGTCTCATTTTTATTTCACAACTCTGTGTTTTTATTTTAGTTGTTATTGGCCCATAATCTGAAATAGTTATTGGGTATGTATCAAAACCTCCAGTTAAATTCACGTGTTTCTGTAAAATGTGAATTCTGTTTTGCCTGGTCCAGATTTTGTATCTTGGGGAAATTCACTCCAAACTGCGAGTACTGAATTCACATATTCCATGCCAAATTTTTCATAAATTTCTTTAAAAAAGCTACTCTCCTTTGTTATATTTTCCCTTCTGAGTCCCCCAGACACATCTCACTGTTGCGGATCAAGTTTCAGTCCTCACCTATAAGTAATATGCATTGCTAAAAGCTATTTATTTCTCCCAGAACTTTCTTAAACTCCATTAAGGCAGTTTTCGGTAGACTATAAATACATACCAGTATAATCCCCCTCCCTTGCCAGTAGCCCCTTACTAGTACGAATCTATCATTATTATCTTTTATATCCTGTTCTATCACTAGTGGAGCTCCTCTTAAAATTGATATAAGTACTCCTCTTTTCCTTTGCCCCAGGTATTCCACTGAATAACCACCCTGAAAACATTTCTTTATCAAATTCACATGTTCAGTTCTTTCCAAGTGTTTCTCCTGTAGCATAACTATTTGCACTCTACATTTTTTAATATAGTTCACTACTCTTTCCTTTTTGTATTTATCTGTGAGACCATTGATGTTTAAAGACATTGCAGAAAGCATAATTTTCTTAAAAAGCTATTACTCCCAAACTTTATGCATAACAGCCCTTTTGTTAAATGTTTAGTTCCAGTTTTTGTGTTACATACATATACTGTTTAGCAGGTTAATTATTTATACAGTAGTTTCTTTCATTTCCATTTGAGCTTATGTCACATCTTACAAAATGTTTTATTGAAAGCACTCAAACAAACACACCCCAATATCCCTTAAAACATATTAACTTAATAATAACACACAAAGCTATGTACATCTTGAAATATTGAAGTTTTACCCTTCTAATAAGAACACATGTTTCAAACTGACAGCCACACTTACAGACTTGAGATAACCTAAAGGAAAGGTTATCCATGCTAAGATGCATGGCACAGCTGTGCCTCTACTAAGTGTTGTCTGGCTTTGTCTTACCTTTATAGCTCTCTCAGCTGGGAAAACACTTGAATGCTTTCAGAAAACATTTTCCCCAAGCCATTTCTCTATCAGATTGTCTACTAGAGATGTGAGAACCAGACACAAAACTGCCAAGCATACATCTGTTTACTAGAAAAAAGCCTTATAATATTCAACATTCATTTTAATTTTCTTGTTTTCTCTTAAAACTTGTTACTAGATTAAGTTAAGGGCCTTAACCCAGTTGCTCTCCTATGCAAAAATGGGAATAAGCACATTCATTTTTCTTTTGTCATGATCTTTTAACCAGATTTTTCTTTTTTTTTTTTTACACTGCAGTGCCTATGTTTCTAAAAACTGAATAAGGAGAAAGAGAGAAGAAGAGACAAAGAAAAACCAGGAGCACCTGTTTATATTAGTATCCCCATTATACTTAAAAATAACTGTGAAAACTTTACTTTATAACATGCCAAGAAAATAATGCACTATTAAAATAGTATCATTAAGAAAAAAATGTTTACTTACATTTTGGTTTCTCCCTCATCTTCCCCCCTCCTGAGTATGTTTGTGAACATTATTGACATGAAGTAGGACATATGCTTTAGAGTCCCCTACAAGTTTAACAAAGTCCAAGAAAGTCCATTATTTCCAGAGTTTCTTGTTCTGTCATGTTTCACAAATATAATTATTGCTTTGTAATCAACATTTGTTACTTTCCAATTTACTGGTTTTATTCCTGTTCATCTCCATCTCCAAAATCCTGTCTCTGCTTCATTTCCAACATACTCTTGATTCTTCTAGTTGACTCTTGTGCTGTTCTCCTTCTCTCAAGCATTTTCTGTTGAAACACTGGAAGAAGTTTCACTGGCACAGTCTCTATGTGGTCTTTATTACCAGAAGAACAAGACAGGATCTCCTTCTGTTTCACAGCTCACCTTTTGTTGGACAAATGTTTGTATTTCTTCCTTAGCATATACTTCAGAAAAAAAATGATTTTGTCCATCAAGGGAAAAATATTTTGAAGATAGCTGGGTACAGCAGTTTGAATCTCAGGCCTGCTTCTCAACATTTCCTGAACAATGGAATGCATTTACTCCTCTTCTGCCTGGGACAATGAGTAGTTATTCACCACACACACACACACACACACACACACACACACACACACACACACACACACACACACACACACACACACACACACACACACACACACTGCTGTCTTTCACTTTTAATACTTTGTCCTTCTGCCACAGTTTTGTCAGAATCAACTCCTTCTGCTATTAAGATTGCATCTTTACTATTAAAGGTCTAGGTTGCTTTCTCATAGCCAGGTTTGCAGCAAACACACAATGTACCCATTCAAGTAACAATTCCTGTTGTGGAATACCAGTCAAGTTGCTTATTTCTGCTTTTATAAAATTAATACAGTCTGTTCCCTCCAGCTTCTCTGGTACAGCAGAAAAGCTTAGGTTTTCCCTATGTGCTCTGTCCTCTAATTCTATTATTCTTTGAAACATCTCTTTTTGTGCAGTCTCATATTCAGCCAGCCTTTTCTTCATTTTGTTGGCTGTGTTTTGCAATTTATCACTCTCGCTGAATATCTGTTAATAGCTTCTTCCATTTTCCAGCTTTTTATTGTTTGAGTTGATATACTCCATCAGCATTTCATTTATTTTAATCAGGTCTGTGTATAGTTGCCTTATACTTTCCTCTAGGTTACTGGAAGTCATGTCTGGAGCATGCACTGCTTTTTGCTGGACAGCTGCAGTACTTTTCTCAGTCATTGTTTCTCTGTCACATTTTGTAGCTGATTTTCCTTCAGGTCCTCTGCATTTCTTTTTTCCTGGCATACAGGGAGTGTATTTACTAGCCAGTTACTGAAATTTACCTAGAAGTTTGGGTCCACTGGCTTTCTCTGCTAAGTTTCTGTTTTTCACACTGGGAAGGCTAGAATTCAGCTGTTAATCAATGTGCAGCCATCTTGGAAGCCTTCCATTATTTATGGCTTTGTCCAGACTTCTTGTTCTAAGAGGTTGAGAGGTATGCTTGACAGACAAAATACTGCATGTGGCACAGCAATTGTCTGAGGGCCAACTAAAAGAAAAGTCACTACATCTTCTAATACAGGCAGCCATATATCTGGAGCCATTTACAATGTGGCAACAAGATCCAGTAGTACCATACAGTCTCACACCAGGCAGTGACTAAGCGAATTTATGAAGGACAACAAGGGTACTTTTTTACACTTCCCTTTCTGCCATTTTTGTTGAGTGGCAAAGAAGGCTTACAGCACCTTAAAAATATGAAAGAAGATGGTCAGACCCTCGCTGCTGTGGGTATGAAAACTTACCCTCCACATGGTACCTTTATCATGATGCATGATGTTTTGCCATGACAGACATCATCTACACTAGTAGAATGTTGAAAAAAAGAGTCCTCTCAGTCTAGCTTCCAGCAAGGTCATACTCCTATGGCTAGGGTGCTTTAGGGCAAACAGCAGTATTCCTGAGAACGTGACTGTCACATTCTGGAAACAGTCAGGGTCAAGACTCCTGGGATGGCATGATTGACAAACCACGATGCTTTGCAAGAGATGGCCTGCATCTGTCTCCCTTGGGTTTCAGGCTCCTGGCTAAGGCTCTTGCCTCCCACATAGTGCCTTTTTTAGGCAATGCCATGAGGTAAAAACTAGCAACATGAAAATTTCATGAAAACATAAATTAAATGTCATGCTGCTAAACGCTATGAGTCTAAACATTAAACTGCACTCATTGCAAGCATTCTTAACCCTGGAAGATGCTGGCATTTGTGCAGTCACAGAAACCTGGTTTAAAGCTGCAGAGACCACCCCAGCCATACAAGGTTACTCATCCTATTATACATTCAGACCCCAAACCATGGGCAGCAAAGCAAAAGGAGGTAGAGCTGGAATATATATAAAAGACACAAGCCGCGGTGGTACAGCCAGCGGTAGCATTGTTGCCTCACAGCAAGAGGTTCTCCTGTTCGATTCTCAGCTGGAGTGCCTTCTGGGTGGAGTCTGCATGTCCTTCCCGTGGTCAAGTGGCCTCCAAAAGACATGCGTGAATGGGCGTGCCTTTGCTGAAGGTTGGGCATCGGGCTGGCAACTCGGTACCATAAAAAAAAATCTACTGCCAATCATTAGTGGACCGGAGTTTTGCTGTGGTGACCCCTAACCGGGAAAAGCCGAAAAGACAAACAACACACCTCCAGGCTGGTCAAACAATATGACACATGGGAAACACTCTGGATTCAGTTAACAACTAAGACCCCTATTCAAATCATAGATAGCTATAGGCCATCAATTTTGACTCAAGATGCCCATTTCACCTATCTGGACCTCTTCGAATCTATCAAGATTCAACCCTTTACCCTGATCCTGGGTGACTTTAACTATCCAACCATAGATTGGAAGAAATACTCATATCAAAACACAAATGTTCAGAGATTCCTTGATTTCGTCAATGCAATTGCCTTGGAACAGTTGGCCAACACCCCCACAATAGGTGAAAATGTCTTTGACTTGGTACTAACCAGCATGAGTAACCACGGAAGCATCACTACAGTGTCATCATCCCTGGTAAGATCTGATCATAAAATGGTCACTTTTGAAGTCACCATCTTCCCCAACCCCCCTAGCTAGGGTCAAACTAAAAAACTTCTCCACAGCTAATTACAACCTCCTGAAGGAAGGTATAAACAACTTCACAGCCCCTCCCCCTCCATAGGAACTGACATATATGTCCAAATCTACACCAAAGTACTATATGAGCATTTATATAGTTGCATGTAATCAGGAATACCAAACAGGATGAAATATTCCTCCTCAAGGAAGAGTAAATCTGCAATAAAAACTGCTGTCCAAGACCAAGAAGGAGCAGGTGCCTAATTGAAAGCAATATCTCCTTAGCCTGAACAAGCAAATAAGAGCAGTAGTGAAATCCTCCAAAGCAAACTCTGAGTCCAAACTGGCCACATCTACTAAAGACAATCATAAGGCCTTCTTCACATATGTCCACAATCTCAAGGGAAGCACCCAGATCTGCTCAGAACTGGTGGTTAAGGACACCACATACACAAATGCTGTATGTCTGCTGGCAGACAGGTTTAGTGAAAACTTCACTCCTCTGTCCCCCCATAAGTAAAACAGGACATCACCATTATCTTCCCCATTCCCCTTATCTCTAGGGACAAGTCATCACTGCCATCTCAAAGGCAAAAAATACAGCCACTGTCATCCCACTGCACAAAGATGGAGCGTCCACCAATCCAGGAAATTATAGACTCATCATCCTAAACTAGCCTGATCTGCAAGGCCATGGAATGGATTATCATGAACCTCATTAACAAGGATATTGGCAACTTCCAGACACTCGATCCCTCACAGTTTGGTTTCATCAAGGGGAGGTCAGGCCTATTAAATATGGTTGACTTCTTTGAGACATACACCAAGGCCATGAACAAGGGGAAGACAGTGCCCACCACCTACCTTGACCTGGCCAAAGCTTTCAATACTATTCCCCACTCAGGTATAATAGATAAACTCTCTCAACTAGGCATCAATCCATATGTTACCAGATGGGTAGCAAACTGGCTCACTGATAGAACCCACCTAGTCAAAATAGGGGAAGCCACCTCGAGCAGTAGAGCCGTAATGATGAGCGGTGTACCCCAGGGATCATTCCTGGAGCCTCTGCTGTTTGGGATATACTTTTCTGAGGAGCAGGCCAAAACCAGTGGGCTGTGGCTAACCAGGTTTGCAGATGACTGTAAACTGGGTGCAGTCATCAATTCCCCTAGTGATGTGGACATCCTCCAAAAAGGTCTCATCCAAACAAATGACTACTGCCAGAAACATGGCCTCAAACTGAATGCCAAAAAATGCATCATCGCCCCCTTTGGGGAGAGTGATGTCCCCACAAATTATCACATTGATAATAAGGTTCTAAGCACACAATCAGTTGTGAGGGACTTGGGCACCCAGGTTGATAGCAAACTAACTTTTTACCACTATATTGCCAACGTTGTACAGAAAGCTTTCTACATGGCCCACCTCATTAGTAAGGGTATCTCATCCAGGGACAAGGTAGTCATAACATCCCTGTATTCTTCTCTTATAAGACCCATGATTGTGTACAATGCCCCTTTCGGCATATACCTCACAAAGCACATGCAGCAGCTGGAGAGACCACAGAGGTTCCTCACCAGGAGAATCCAGGGTCTCAAACATCTACCCTACACAGATAGGCTAAAGGTCCTGCCTCTCTACTCAGTCTCCTACAGACTCCTTAGTGGTGACCTCTGTCTAGCATACAAAGCAATCTCAGAGCCCACACTGATGGGACTGCTGCATATTCGCAAGTCAAGCTCCACTTGAGTAACCCACATGCGTGACCTCAACCTGGTCTTTGACATCAATAGGGCTTGTTGGCAGGACATGTTTGTGTCCCAGAGACTCCCCCTTTTGTGGAATAGACTCCCTCTCCACATTAAGCAGAGTACCTCATTAACCCTTTTTAAATAAAACATGGATAACTGGATGGGGACCAGAAAATACACCCCTGGGATTCCACCTGTGTTCCTGCTGGACAGTGGCATAGGGTGCTGACTTGTTGGAACTTGGGCTAAATTCTTGGCTGGGCTTGTAAGAGCCTCAGGGTCAATAGCCTGGTAACTTACTGTGATCTTATGATCCTATGATCTACAATGCTTAAAGAGAGTTTCAAAGAAGAGATAGATAAAAGAGATTATGTCCAAATGTTATACTATACTGTTTCTTTCTACTCTCCAGTGCTCACCACTTCAGTTGCCAGATGTCCCACCCCATCAAAAATAAGCATCAAGAAAAGAGATCTTAAAGCTCCTCAGAAAGAACCATCTAAGAGGTCAAATCAGACCCCACAGCCTTAGGATATTATTCTGGCTTCTTTTTGGTGCCAAAGAAGGCAAATGACATCAGGCTCAATTAAGGTTTCAGAAGACTAAATGTCTTTATTCTCTTTATCCCAAATGAAACTTTTTGAATGATCTTGGTGTGGTTAGTCTTTTCTTGTCTATCAGAATGAGACTGGATGAGCTATCCCCCCTAGTCTGCTTTACCTGAGACACTATAATCACTAACTTCACCAAAATAGCTCATTCATTCCTCCTCCTTCTGAGGGACTGGAATTAGGCCATCATGATGATCTAACCAACCCCCACCACAGCCTGTAACACATAAGACCCACAGACAGGGTACAAATTCTTTGACCCATTCAGTCCCTATCATCTAAGATTACTGTTGCACCTGATTTGGGAATCACGTTGACTGGTCAAATTCACTTTATCTGAAAGTGAACGTGATGAAAAACTCCTGCTGAAACAACTTTTTGTGAACCTTGGAAGATTTTTATTTCAGGGCTAGAAGCCTCTTTGCATCCCTGCCCCCATGTCTGTGTGTGTGTGTGTGTGTGTGTGTGTGTGTGTGTGTGTGTGTGTGTGTGTGTGTGTGTGTGTGTGTGTGTGTGGAGAATACTCCCACGCCCCCAAAATTACAAATACCAACTCAGAAATTGAACAACAGTGGAGAAAAATGACAACTCCATTGGTGCCAATAGTTGTTTCAGCACTTTCCTATACTGTTTTTTGTCAATACAATGACAGACTCCCCTATTTGGGGCAGGGCATGATGCCACCCCTTCCAGGTGAGATATCTTCAGCCCATTCATTCTCTTATATTGAGTTCACTAGCTCTGTCTCTCAAGAGGTAAGTGGAAGGAGGCCAGTGAGTTGGTCATGAGAGCCCTCATCCACTGGAGTGCTAATCCCACCAATAATTTCTTAGAACTCCAGTAATGCTGCAAGCTTTCGGCAACCATGTTCACTGCCACCCAAGACCTCCCCATCACATATGGTGTATCTCAGCAAAGCTGCCTTCTTCCCAGGATGGGCAAGCCAGCATTAGACACCCACTCACATCCTTTTGGCCCTTACCCTCCAGCACCTGTACTGCTATTCAAACGTGGGTGGTATTCTGAGTTGCAGTTAAGGCTTCTTCTCTTGGGAAACAAAGGAACAGGGTAGATGGGATATTTTGACCACCAAGACACCTCCATCCACTTTAAAAATAGCCAAAGAGTCAATGAGGTTTCTTGCTTTCAGGACAGAAACAGTCTTTGTCAATTCATAACTCATCTTTCGTCTCACATCTAACCCTAGGGTATTCACTAAAGGTACATCAGAAGTAACACTCACCAAAGGCTACAGAGAGCCAGTATTTTGCTATACCTAAATAGCTGCAACTTTGCTGCCCCATCTCTGGTAAATTTGGTTCACAATAGGGAATCTCTGCTCAAACTGTTTACTACCATTGGACTAAGAGTCAGTCTTATGAGGTCCCAGTTCCTCGTTTAGTCTTTTACCATCATAGCAAGCATCTTGTTTAGCAGAGTATGATGAGCCTGCCTACTCCAGAAGAGGGTATCATCTCTTCAGCAAGTAGTTGCTTTCATTAATTTCATGCAGTTTCTTCCAGGAGAGACTGGTCTCAAGCTTTAGGTCTTATGGCAGTTTTCACTTTCAAACTCCCTCATGACAGACTTTACATGAGGGTAGTGGACTGTTCAAGTTCAGTGGTCCCAACATCATCATCTTCCTATCCAGTATGAATTTCATAAGCCTGTCAGTTATACCTGCAATGGTGGTTAGACCCCACTAACCTACCACTGGGGAGACCATTTCAGCTGAGGCTGCAGTCACTATGAGTATGTCTGCTGTGGGATGGACATCATTACAATAGGAGGACCATTCAGGGTATGTGGTCACCTCTGAAGTCTCACCCAGATGTCTTGGAAATGATGGCAGTTCTGCTGAGTCTTTAGGCATTTCAAGAATCCTTACCTTGGTGGGGGGGGGCGGGGGGGGCATTCCATTTAATTTGTTAAAATATTTTCCACTTGGTATATCAAAAACAGGGAGAAATGCATTCCTGCCCTCTGTTATAGAAGGCAATGAAGGTGTGGTAATGGGCCTTCAGGACCCAGCATTTTCTAGTAGTGACCCATGTGATGATATGGGCTAGTATCAGCATAGCTAGCTGGAGTTTTGTGAAGAATGATATCCTGTGAATATCAAACTTATTTGTACAGATGCTTATGCTACAAATGTATTAGAACTGTATGGTATTTGAATACCAAACTGACTTGCACAGATGTTTATGTTACAAATGTATTACAACTGCATGGCACTTGAATATCAAAATGTATTTGTAAAGTTGCAGGTGTTGAAAAATGTATCAACAGTGGGTCCCTCTGGACAGAAAGGAAATATACATGCAGGTAGTTACTGATTAAATGTCTATAACTGAGAACACCGGAAGAGCAGAGGTTAACCAGCTAGCTTACTTTAAGAAAAATAAGGAAAATGTAAATGAGCTGTTAAACCATTAAAATGACATCCCACAGTGATGAATAGGAAAGGAGATGGTAGGTTTGGAAGAAGCCATTGTTTGTCAGCTTCAGTAAAAAGAGGGGAAGTGCTGTGATTATTTCTTGGCCTCAGGCCTGCCATAAACATTAGAAAGCTCTAGATAAGTATTTTTATATGTCTATGCTAAATTTCTCTCTCAACTTCAAAAGGGGATAGTGTGGAAACCTGCAGTTAGGTGATCAGATGAAGTCATTATGCCAGCCCTGGAAATAATATATTTTTTAGACATTACAGGGAGTAGTCTCTGAGTACTGAGCATTCTATTTGGGAGCCTGACTAGAAAGACTGCTCACATATTTCATCTTGCCTTGCTCAAGTAAGTTATTAGGAAACAGTAATTTCTTTAGATCAGTCAGGAATATATAGCAAGATTAATTTACCACTGTTTTTCTACATTTGTCTGAGTCTGTCCATCAGTATTATTTTTAATATTTCCTGTGATTTGAACTCTGTGGTTTGCTGCAAACATATATTCACTATTTTCATGTTCCTTTATTACTTATATTTAAAACTTTTACTGCAGCTGGTCCTTTAAGAAAATACTTAACCTTTGAAAGTGCTTACATTTATTTGGTGACACTGTGGGGCCACTTCTGAGAATCTTGCCATGAGGTCAACTACTACCATTTGTATGAGTATTGATATTGCACAGTATAATTGGATACCCTTTGTAAGGGCCTTAGAGTAGCTGACTGGGGGGGGTCTGGTGGCAGTGATAACTACCCTATAGTTTGGGCAGAAGGGGGCACAGCAGGTAAATATGTGCCAGCCTTTCTCAGGGTGTGTGTGTGTGTGTGTGTGTGTGTGTGTGTGTGTGTGTGTGTGTGTGTGTGTGTGTGTGTGTGTGTGTGTTTGTATGTGTGTGTAAAAATCAAATCTCACAGTGTGTGTCAGCTACTTGGATCAGGGACATGAAGCACTGGTTTCACAGAGAGGATGCTGGAGGACTTGGTTTGGACACTCAGCTGAGGACTTAACCCTATAGCTGTGCTAGTGGGGAGCCTTATTGGGGTCCTGGAGGGAGACAGATATAAAGAAATCCAGACCCCAGGCTGACTGTGCTCCCTGTGTGCTCTTAAGAGAAATTGTACTTGGTGCAGAGAGCTGCATCTGAAAATACTGTGTGTGTATCGATTTCTCTCAAGATAAATGTTCTCCCACCACTGTCAGTGGTGAGGATTGAGGCTCCTAGACCACTGGCCTTGAGAGGGGTCATCACATATTGATTGGTAGTTTTGAGATCATTACAACTCACATCACAGGAGAGGCCAATTATCTGGCAGACAAATTCAGCCATAGTGTCCACAGGCCCCACAGATGGTCACTAAGCGTCTCTGTGGCAAAAATAATATTTCCCCATGACACTCCCATAAACACAAACTGTCCCAATTTCTTTTCCTTAATTTCTCCTCTGGTATGTCATGTCACAAATGACCTAGCTCACAAGTGGTCAAATGGACTTCTTTATGCTTTTCCCACCACTTCTACTGATGATGAGTTTCATACAGAAAGCCAGACTCCTAAGAGGCAATGCCTGTCTATTTATTTGTTTGATAACCAAGTCAATGATCTGACTATAATGGACCCCTTTTAGCCACTGCCCAGATGAATTATACCATACATATAGAGTGCATTATGTAACAATAGCAATACATTGACAGCAAATACAAAATGCACAGAAAGTAAAAGAAGATTAAACCTAGATGATTGGATGGGTACCCATAAATTTACTCCGGGACTAAATTGCTTTGCCATTCTTGAGAAGTGGGTACAGTAAGACAATGGCTACTGGCAAGGCTTAAGTGGTCTTGTGACTGTAAAATGCATTTTCTGAATGAGTTAGGGTTAGTGAGTTAAGACAGGTAAGAGGAGGGTGGGAGAAGCAGCTGAATACTGCTCCTTATTCCAAGTGTGCTGATAATGCTGTACCACTTTCCAAAGTGGTCTCATCATTCCTGATATTGGGACAAAGATTGACCCACACTTTTGGACTAAAAGTGCAGAATGTATGGTCAGTACTTACAAAGGAGCTATTGGTACTTTGAAGAAATAAAGAACTACTAGTTTAGGACCTAGTAGAGTAATTATTGACTTTAGAAAAAATTACTAAGGACAGCTGTGAGGAAATATCAAATATTAATATTTTAAATGTAATACAACAGGCAGGAGAGGTAAACTAGACTGTAGGTCATCCTTATGGTTATCATCTGGTCCAGACAAAGTTGATTTCCTGTTTTAAAACCAAGTCCAACTGTCTTTGCACCCTCAAGACACTGTTGCCTCACCCTTCAGGTAGATGTCACTCAGATGTTTACATTCACAAGCTGACAGCCTGGCTTCTCTAATTCTTTTGCTGGCTGAAGATCCTGCTTGTCTTAGAGGATAGCTTTGATTATTTCCTTCTCTCACAGACTTCCTGTCCAAAAATCTTATAAGGAGAAAGGAACCCATTTTTCTGTCTATAAATGAGTTGACCCCTTTATGGCATCTGCATTATAAGTCATTTCTTAACCTTCTTAAATTATTGATTTTTGGCTCATTTTCTGTCAAGTTAATTTGTCAGCTTTCTAATATTCCCATTCATATCCATACTCTGTCTCTTCTCTCTCAAAGTTTGTAAAACCTTCTTAAATGGTGCCTTCTACTTTAGGACTCTAGCTAGAGACCTAATCCCTCCATGGAACATTGTCTGTATGCATGAGAAGACTGTCCTTCTACCATCTGAACCTGCTGCCTCTGTGGATATGAAATTCTTGTTGTGGGAAGCTGTCACATCTGCCTGTACAAATCTGATTTACAAGCTCTTTCTGAGAAGTCTCCTTATCTAATTTTGTATAAGGAAAATCTGGTATTTAGAACTAGCCTGTTATTCATGCTAAAAGGTGCCAAAGAGACAAATTTGAGCCAATCAATCAATCTGCCTGTGTTTTTTCCTGAACAACTGGGGTGAATACTTGACTGCAATTATGAGTACAGAGAATATGTCAAGAAATCAAGGTATTGGGAACAAATAAATAGACAGGGAAAAGTAATAAAATGGGAAGAGGCCAAGAAGACATTTGGACTGCAGGCTAGAGACTGCCTTCCCTATCAGGGATTTATATAAGAGTATAGGCAAACAGAAAGGGATAGGGGAATCCTAAGTGAAAGACCCGCACTGGTAGAGTTATCAATCAGAGGAGGTTAGAAAAGATTGGCAAG
Organism: Protopterus annectens; assembly: GCF_019279795.1. NCBI lineage: Eukaryota > Metazoa > Chordata > Ceratodontiformes > Protopteridae > Protopterus > Protopterus annectens. The sequence goes on along the minus strand of NC_056734.1, from coordinate 353,037,119 downwards.
AGAGATTGGATAAGCAATTTACAAAAAAAACAAAAAACAAACAAAAAAAAATAATTGGAGGACATATGTAGGGTCTATATCACATTGTCGCATTGTAAAAATATTGAACGACTACAATGTTGAAAATGCCATTCAGCGAAATGTTTTTTGTGAGATCGCGGTACAGTGAGGATCAGAAAATTTGCCCTTTCCTCACTGTAGTGAGATCTCGGAGTTGGCATATATAATTATAAGAACAGTTTCGCTGAATGGCATTTTCAATATCGTAGCCATTCGATATTATTACAATGTGGTAATATGATATAGACGCCATATGTATGGCTCTATGCAACAAAGTCTAGAAGATTTAGACTTTTTGCTTGAAGTGTTTGCATAGGTATTTTTTTATACTCCAAGTAGACTCCAAAGAATTTTTCCTCAGGTAGATGGCATATGTTGGAGGTGTGATGGGAAGAAAAAGGTAACTGTGAAAGTATTGCTGTCTTATTACATTATCAATTGTATTAAACTTGTGTGGAGCTTTTCTCCCGAGGACTCCACTGAAAACGGGCTCCTTCATCCCAATGGACTATCCTGGTAAACAAACTGTAAATAAATAAATAAATACATTCTTGTGTAAAACCTACCATAACTTTAGATGTCCTTCTCTTCTATATGTTGCTGTATCCATAATACAAGGGAGTCTGCCTCTGGTCGACTCACGTACATCCAGCCATTCTACAAAAGATAGATGCTACTGCTAGGGTTCGTGTGACATCTCACATCTCTCTCTGTGGACACTGGTCATAAATGGATGTTGGGTACAAAACAGACATCAGCACACACCTACCTCAGAACTGAATGCTGCTGGAATCAGTGACATAGAGTGGTTACTCCAGGAGTCAGGCAAGTGTGAGGGGGAAGGCAGGGTGCAAAACTATATAGCAGCATATAAAAGAGAAGGACGTCTAAAGTTTTGGTAAGATTTTACACAACAATACTATGTCCTTCTATTCATCTGCTGCTGTATCCATAACACAAGAGAGAGTGCAAAAGCTCCTGTACTAATATTTGGGTAGAGGACCAGAAGCATTTTCCACAAACCCATGAAGGACGGCTCTGGCAAACCCATGAAGGACGGCTCTGGCAAACCCTGCTCTGGCTCTAGAAATGATGTCCAACTTGTACTGTTTGGTGAAGGCATGAACAGAGGACCATGTAGCTGCTTCTAAAATAGCAGCTGTATCCAAACCCTTGAAAAAGGCCCCAGCCCCAGTGGAGTGTGCCTTTACTGGAAAAAGAACCCTTCTGCCATGGGTTGTATAACAAAAGGAGATGGTTTTAGATATCCAAGAGGATATGATTTGCTTGGAAACAGGGTGTCCCAGAGTTCTTGGGTGGTAAGAGAGGAAGAGCATGTCTGACTTACGGATTGGTTTGGTCTTAGCCAAATAGTATCTGAGTTGTCTGTGTACATGTAAGGAATGAAGTATCCTTTCCGCTAGGTTTTGGGGTGAAGGGAAAAAAGTTGGTAGGTTGATGGCCTGATTCAACGACAGTTCATTGACCACTTTGGACATGAAGGTTGGGCTAGTATGTAAACACACCCTGTCCTTGTAGAAGACAGTAAAGGGATGAGAGGCCATAAGAGCTTGAAGTTCCAAAACCCTTCTGGCTGAAGTAATGGTAACCAAGAGTATAGTTTTCGAAGTACAATGTTGGAGGGAACAGTCTTTGGCTGGCTCAAAAGGTGGGAGACAACTTCTTCAGTACAAAATTTAGATCCCAAGGAGGTGGAATGGGCTTCCTTGGGGTATGAGATGCAGAACCCCTTTCAGGAAAAGCTTAACTTCTAACCTAGAAGTCAAAGGTGGTGTGAGTGGCAGGCATGTGGAGATGGCAGATAAATGGGACTTGATGGAAGAATACGATAGTCCAGACTTCATCAAATCACACAGGTAGGACAATGCCACTGCAGGTTCTACTGCCAGTGTTTGTAAATTGTGTTTTTGACACCAGACAGAAAATCTCTTCCACTTTGAAAGGTATGATTTCCTGGTAGTTGGTTTTCTGGCCTCCTGTAAAACTTGAAGCACGTCCTCTGTATACAGGAGTCTGAATGGAATCAATGCCCTATCACCCACAGTATAAGGCTCATGTTGGACAGTTGGGGGTGTAAGAGCATTCCCTTCTCCTTTGTGAGCAGGTCCATCTGATTGGGTAATGTGTGGTGATTGCCCTTGGCTAGATGCAGTAATAGGGGGAACCAATGCTGCCTTGGCCAATAGGGAGTCACCAACAAGATTTGAGGTTGTTCTTTCTGAATTTTCAGCAGAACTTTTTGTATCAGCGGGAAGGGGGGAATGCATAAGCATACATTCCCTTCCAACGGAATGAGAGAGCATCCACCCTCCATGCTTCGGATGTGGTACCCTGTAGCAGAAGGTTGGAAGCTGCCTGTTCATGGGGGAGCTAAACAGATCCACATTTGGAATATCCTATCAATGGACCAGGTCCAGGAACACATGCCTGTTTAGCATCCACTTGTGAGATAGAGTCATGGTCCTGCTTAAAGAATCTGCCATCACATTGTCAGCTGCAGGTATGTAGCTTGGATATTGATATCTCCATGGTGATTTCCCATGCTTGCTGGGCCACCCTGAACAGGAGGTAGGACCTTGTCCTGCCCTGTTTGTTGATATACCACAGCACAGTGATACTGTCTGTGTACCACCTTAGTGTGCCTGGTAGGAGATGATCTTTGAAGATTTGTAGGGCCAATATCAGGGCTCTCATCTCCTTGATATTGTTGTGCACTTTGTGTTGGGAGAGGGTTGATGAGTTTCTTACTCTTCATTCTCCTAAGGTTGCTCCCTACTCTGTGTCTGAAGCATCTGTGAACAGGTCCTGCTTGGGGGGCAGGGTTGTAGGGGTAGGCCTGGTTTGGCCTGAATCTGGGCTATCCACCAATTCAGTTCTCTGGCAAGGCATGGCAGCATGACTACCATGAACTTCAGGGGATGCAGATGTTGCTTCCAGATTGTTTTCAAATACCATTGGAACTTCCTCTGTGATGCTTTGCCAGTGGTACCATTGGGATGGTGGAGGCCATGAATCCCAGGATTCTGAGAAGCTCCCTGGCCGACATGGCTTTGAGGGGAAGTACTTCCTTGAAATAACAAGTGAGTGCCACAGTTTTTTCTGGGGAAGACAGGCCGTCATCTTCCCTGTTAGGCTCCAACATCCCAAGAACACCTGATCCTGTGTGGTTACCAAGGATGATATTTTGAGATTTATGGTGAATCCCAGACTTCTCAAGAGTGAAATACTGAAGTCCAGATGTTGTAGGGCCATTGGAACTGACGTTGCCTGTATCAGGATATCGTCTAGATAGGGGAAGAGTTGGATTCCCCTTATCCTAGCAAAGGCCATGACTGGTGCAAGGCATTTTGTAAACACTGTTGGGGCCGTAGAGAGACCAAATGGTCAAGCACAGAACTGAAAGTGTGCAGAATCCACTGAGAAATGGAGGAATTTCCTGAAGAGGGGATGGATTGGGATGTGTAAGTAGGCATCATTTATATCCAAGGATACTAAGAAGGCCTGAGGAAGGATCAGGGGAAGAAGGGTAAAAAGAGTGAGCATCTGAAAGGAGGGAACATGGAGGAAGGTGTTGAGATGGGATAAATCTAGTATTGGCCTCCAGGGACCTTCTTTCCTGGGGACCAGGAACATCCTGGAGTAAAACCCCTTTCCTCTTGCATGTGTAGGGATTTCTTGAATTGTTCTTTGTGTGAGGAGTTCCTGAAGAACTGGAGGGAAGGAAACCAGTTGGTCTCGAGGGATTGAGGGATGCCTTTAGGAGTAGGTTTGGCCTCCCATGTCAAGAAGTATCTCTGTTTTATTATAGAGAGGACCCAAAAGTCCTAGGTAACCTGATTCCAAGCAGGGACGGACAGAGAGAGAGAGATGCATGGAAAGAGGGGTGTCTGGATGTAGTGCCTGGTAGTCACAGGCTACCAGGCTTACCCTGAAAGGGCTGTTTGGGAGCAGGGGTAGAGGGAGTAGACCTGGAAGAGGGCTTTTTCCTGGAATCCTTTTTGCTTTTTTTGGCATCTGTCTGGCAGGCCTTCTCACAAAGGAGGTCTTGGCAGGGTAATTTCTTTGAAAGCGTGGAACCGGGGAGACAAAAATGTTTCTCAAATCCTGTAGTTCCTTACCCTTGACTTGAAGGGACTTGAAGAGGTCAGCTGCTGCTGTACTAAATAAATCTTTGTTGTCCAAGGCTGTGTCCAGGAGTTTTGACTTGATGCCATCAGGGAGAGGCTGCAATCTAAGTCAGGAGTATTTCCTGATGACAGACCCAGAGGTGGCAGCCCTAGATGAGTCATCTACAGCATCATAACTGCACTTGATAGAGTGCTTGTTTTCCTGAGTGCAGGAATTCAAAAGAGTAGATATTTTAGCCTTGGTGGGGGAGTCAGAGAGGTCCTCCAATTGTTTAACCACATCAGCCATCAGAGTCAGGGTGTATTTGGTCATGTGGGTCTGGTAGATGATGGCTCTCACTGCTAAGGTAGCAGAAGTGTATACTTTTTTTCCCTAGGTGCTCCATTAATCTGCTTTCCTTATCAGAGGGCAGAAGGGCGGTGGAAGGGAGTAGCTTGGAGGTTTTGTCTGTAGCCACAGTAATGACTGATGGGTCTGCAGAAGGGGCTTTATAAGGAAATTTAGCCTCATCAGGGACTTTGTAGAACCTGTTTGGGTGTGGGAGGTTGAAAATCTGGGTTTTTTGAAGCAGCCAGCAAAGCATCCAAGAAGGCAGGGTGCACTGGAGGGACAGCAGATGGGTTAGGAGACTTCATTTGTTGTTGTGTCTTTCAGCTTTTCCCAGTTAGGGGTCGCCACAGCGGAACTCCGGTCCGCTAATGATTGGCAGTTGATTGTTATGTGCCGAGTTGCCAGCCCTGATGCACAACCTTCAACGAAGGTACGCCCATTCACGTATGTCTCCACGCAGAAAACGCTGTAGGTGAGAATCGAACTGGACAGCGTCTTACTGTGAGATGACAATGCTACTGCAGCACCACCACCGCGGATTAGGAGACTCCATTTGTAAAAGTTCATAATACCTCTTTTGGGTCTCGGTGACCTGACTGCTGTCCCACTTGAAGAAATCTTTCATTTGAGCTCTAGTTTCCCTGAAGGTGATGTTCTCTTCTGGGGAATATGTGCTATTAGACTCCTCCTATGGGGAGGCATACCCCAGAGGGGAAGCAATTTGAGAAATGCAAGTGAGGGATTCATCTCCTGATGAATCCTCTTCTTCAGGAGAGATGTCGGGACCAAGTTTACCCTTAGGGGTAGATGAAGTAGGGGCCTGGTGTAAGGCCATGAAGGTGTTTAGAAGGCCTTGGGTGAAGGTCTGCCTGTCAGGCAGCTGTTCAGAGGCTGAGGGCATTGGAGAAAGTGCAAGATGCTTGGTCTTTTGCTTCTTCTTTTTGTAAGACTCCAACACCGAGGTATGAGAGAAGCAGTGTAGAGTAGGAGGGCTGGATGCCAGACTGCACTCCAAAATGTCTGTGGAAACATCTTCCCGAACTATAATCTGAGAGACCCCATTTGTGATCCTCGGCAACTGATTTGGACACCTGTGATTCCCTCTGGGACATGCCTTTGGCTTCTTCCAAAGTACCCGCCAAAGGAAGGTCCAAGGATTCCATCTCGGACTCCAGGCCTTCACCGGCCTCAAGAGGTATGGCTGGAATGGAGGATGCAGCAGTCAGTTCAGGCCTAGATTTCTTGGCCTCTTTGACTGGTGGCTCATCTGAGGAACTCAGCGTTGGATCCATAGCTTTAGCTAAATGTTTGAGTTGCTGATTTTCTAGACAAAGTTTTAACGCTGCTAGGTGACTTCTGAGGGTTTTGGGGTTGAAGGCCTGACAAATACTACAAGTAGTGTGGTCGTGTTCTTGGCCTATGCAAAACAGGCAGAGCTCATGCAAGTTCTTATGTGGAATTTGCCTTCCACACCTACACTTTCCCTTTCTACCTGACATGAAACCCCAAAGCAGTAGCAAAGAGATAATCAAAAACCCCTATGGGGTACTTACCTGAAGTTGGATAAGACAAGTTTACTTTTCCAAAGGAGAGATGACTGGAGCTGGCAGTCACACAGGGGGCAGAAAAGTTCTGAGGTAGGTGCGTGCTGACATTAATTTTGTACTCGATGTCTGTTTATGACAGACATCCACAGAGAGAGAGATACGGGACGTCACATATACCCTAGCAGTAGCACCTATCTTTTGTAGAATGGCCGGACATACGTGAGTCGACTAGAGGCAGACTCCCTTGTGTTGTAGATACAGCTGCATATGAACAGAAGGACATCATATGTTTTGGAAGTGTAATGAGTAGGCAGACTTAAAAAATTCCTTACAGAGTATTGTTCCAGAAATGCTAGACAAACAAATGGATGTAACTAAAGGAAATGATTTTTTGAGCTGGGATACATGATCTGAGTTGCCTTGATATAGTAAGTTTAATTCTGGTGGCTGCCAAAAAATCAGTTACTAGAAAATGGAAATCAAAGTGTAAACCAACAGTATTTGAAGTATTAAATATTATAACACAGATAAAAGAAGTGGAAATAGGATCTTTAGAAAAGGGTAGAAGTAAATTATATAGGAAAAAAATGGAAATTGTGGGAACAATACATGCAGAAAAATCTTTTGGAGATGGAATGAGATTTAAGGGAAGATAGGAACTGACAGATTTATGTAATGTTGGATTGATTAGAATGTACAAAAGAACCAAAAATATATGAAATGATAACCAGCTATTTTTCTCGTTTGTTAAGTCAAGATGAGGTAAAAACATATCTAAATTAAACGCCTTCCAGAAGGTTTGCTAATTACTTGAATTCAGTCACAATAAACATAGAAAACCTCTTCCTGTAACCCCCACTATTCATCAAACTACAGCAACAGCTATTTCTACTGCTTTTTTTCACAAATCAGCCATTATTGATAGTTCATCAGCTGCAACTTGGTCTTCCTGGGATGCTATAAGTTGGAAATTATTCCCAGGTCCAGGTTGTGTTTCAAGTGCTACTGTCATTCATGGCATATTCTCATTACAGTGGCCACCTGGAAAGGTTAGCTAGGGACTCTGCCCCAAGTTTATATAAGATAAGTTTCTTCTTCACAGATGCAAAAGTTATGTACTAATCATAATTATAGATTTCTAAGAAGAAGATCCATATTCAGTAACATACACTCCCTCCAGCCCCGAACATTTGTGTTCTCCATTTTTTGATCTCTGTTTTTTTTTCTCTTTGATTTTTAATTTTTCTCTCTGCTAAGTGCTACCCGATGAAGAAAGGAGACTGAGATGAGTAATAAGTGATAGGAAGGGAGAAGATTCCAGGCACCCCGGGAAAATTTTATTTTGCAAGCAATCCGAATGCCTGTGGCATTAGTCCTAAAGGTACATAAGGTGGACCTATTACATAACTTTTGTTTTATTTCTGAATGGATGGAGGCCTAAACAGCTCCTGTCTACAAAGACAAATAACATAACATTATCAGCCTCCTTTTCAACACCAGTGAAGTAAGGGAAACTTATTCATGACCAGATAATCAAGCAACTTAATGAGGCAAGCCCTAAAGCCCAGCAGCCCTGGGTCAATAAGTTACTGGTTGTTCAGTGTCCAGTTGCCCAACTTGGGTTACTTGGAATCTGCCAAACATGAACTAAGGATTGTTACACTCAATACAGGTTCACTGATGGGACACAGCTTAGAAGTGGATAACATGATGGTAAGGAAGAGGCTGGGCATCCTTTGTAATCAGGAGACAAAGTTGAAGGGCAAGGCAGCAGCAAAGCCACTGTGCTTGGGATCTACAGTCTACTACTCAGAAGGAGGACAGACAAGAATTGGTGTGAGGGTGAGGGACTTCAGAAGACAGTGAGGGATGTTATCAGCATTAGTGACAGACTCATCAATCAGACTCTGCTGTAAGGATAGGGCAGTATTCATAATCTGAGCCTATGTCCCACTACAGGGTTATGACAGCAAGGAAAGAGTACATTCAGTCAGCAACTACAGGATCTACTGGATAACGAGGACAACATGGGTTGGTGTTGATAATGGGGGATCTGAGTGCACATATGAGATAGATAGACCAAAATATGAGGACTGTCTGGGGCCACATGGGTGGGGCACAAGAAGTAAAGGAGAGACCATTGTATACTTCTGTCTGGCAAGCGGCTTGATTGTGCCTGACACATGGTTCAGCAGGTGAGACAGTCACAAGTTCACATACAAAAGTAGCCAACATGCTACTCAGGTAGACTTCCTCCTAGTAAGGAAAGGGCACTGAGGTTGAATCAGTGATTGCAAAGGCATCCCCACTGAAACATTTCTCCCTCAGCATAAACAGCTGGTTGCCACAATCAGCTGCAAATAGTGGACAGAGAAGGCACTAAGGTTAACAGAGACTATGCTGAAGACCTGGAAGTTAACTGGGGAGAAAGCACTAGAGTTCAAGGAAATACTCAGGGTCGAGCACCTCAGAAAGAAGAGGAAATAAGTGGAGATGAAAAAGAAAAAAAATGGCAGCACCTCAAAACAGCATGTCTGAGGACTATAGAAGATATATGTGGTCAAGCCAGGTGTGGAAATAAGAAAAGTTGGTGGTGGAATGCAGAAGTCCAGAAAGTCATCGCAAGGAAGAAGGATTGCAGGAAAAACTGGGAGATGGAAAAGATGGATTAGTCTGAGAGAATAATGGCTGGCAAACAAAGAGGTGAAGAGGGCAGTTGCAATAGCAAAGAACAGGGTATGAAAAGCACTCTACCAGCTTTTGGAAAGTGACTCAGTAGCTAGCACAAAGAAACTCTATCATGTTGCAAGGGAAAGACAGAAAGATAAATAAGATAGTCATCAGACATCCTTTATAAAGGATGCCAGCAGCAACCTGCTCACAAGTCCAAAGGACATCAAAAATAAATGGAAGGAGTACTTCCAGCAGCTTCTGAATGAAGAAAACCCCAGAGAGGCTGTACTGCCCCAGACATAGCCTACAATGAAGAGGAAGAGGAAGAACAAAGAAGAAATAGAACATCACTTAGATAAATGAAGTCAGGGAAAGCAGTTATGATCAAGATGCTGGGTGAGATAGGTGAGATGAGCAATGGCTTCAGAGGGTACTCATAGCAGTAGGGAGTAAGGATAGGAGAATGGAGTGCAAAATTGAAGGCACACAAGATAAAACAGAGTACAGATAAGATAGTTGTAATGGCAGAAAATGGAGAAAATCAGAAGAAGCTGAGAAATTTGATAGAAGGGAAAATAGTGGAACAGGTTAACAGCTTCAAGTATCTGGGAGGGCTGATTGAGGAGATGGGAAGTCTGAATGAAGAGGTCAAAGCTAGATTCAAAGGGGCTGCAGCCAAATGACATAGAGTGTCATGGGTAGTGTATGACAGATGAAAACTAAGGTATGCGAAACAGTGGTGTGACCAGTACTACTCTATGGTACAGAAATCTGGGCAGTATAGGCAGAGCATCTGAGAAACCTAGAGGTGACGGAGATGAAGTGCCTGAGATAAGTAGTAGGATGCACACTGTGGGACAGATGGAGAAATTAAGGCATCAGAGCAGAAGCAAAAGTAGCTCCAATTGCATAGCAGGTTAAAGAGATCAGATTATGGTGGTTAGAACACATGCAGAAAAGCAGAAGACAATCTAGTGAAGAAGATTTGGGACAGACAGGAAGAAGGCAAGAGGAAACGAGGGCATCCAGCAAAGGGATAGATGGATTGTGTGACAGAAGACCTGAGACAGTCAGGCATGAGTGTCAAAGAAAGTAGAAGAGTGGCACTGATAAAAGGGAGATGGTGACAACTGATACAACACCCAGATCCCAAGTAAAATATGGGAAGAAGGGAGGTTGTTGATGATGATGATGATTGCTAAGCCAGGCAATGCAGACATTACATAAAATGCTTTTGGGAAAGTAGTGTCCACTACAGTAAATTTCCTACACTTTGGGAACTACATAGCAATGGCCATAGAGAAAGGCCTACAGTGGATGTAGTTTTTGTGAATCTTAGCAAAGCATTTGGAAATGCAAATCATGGCCTGATGATAAAAAAAAACACATACGGCTTCTAAGTCTGGGACATCAACTTGCAACATGTGTTAGGATCTGCCTAACACACAACCTGAAGGCTTTGGTCTGGGGGAGGGAATGTAATTAGTAATAAATGTTGTTGTTGTTGTGTCTTTCGGCTTTTCCCGGTTAGGGGTCGCCACAGCAGAACTCTGGTCCGCTAATGACTGGCAGTAGATTTTTACGTGCCGAGTTGCCGGCCCTGATGCACAACCTCCAATGAAGGTACGCCCATTCATGTATGTCTCCACACAGAAGACGCTCTAGCTGAGAATCGAACAGGACAACATCTTACTGTGAGGCGACAACGCTACCGCAGTACCACCACCGCAGTTTCTGAAATTGGGCATGCCTCAATGCCTCAAGCATCTAACCTGAACCCCCCTTTTTGTTTAATGTTTATCTTGGTGACCTCACTACTAATATACCATTCTGGTTTGCAAAGGTGTGCAAATATACAAATGATATTAAAACGAATAAGCCTATAACATAAAAAGGGGACTGTAAAGTATGCAACATGCAATCAACCACTGCTTCTATGGCTACGGGTCTATGATATAATCCAGAATACCATCTACTCCTGAATTCTTTCAGTATCTTTATTTTTACGTAAAGTGTATTAATAAAGTATGACACGAAGTATAAAACATAATCGTAACTGTACCTGCATTTAATAGCTCTGAGAGGGAGACCTTTCTGTTTACTGATCAGTGTGTAAAGCTAGTTAAAACACAGAGTGAATTTTAGGCCTCTTATGCCTAAATCATTATTTTGTCAATTTTTCTGTGTAGTTTACTATTTATACTGTATTCTTCCATGAATCTAACTTATCTATGGGACATAATGGAAGAATTCAGCATCAATGAACTAAGAGAATTTCTGGATTCAAACATTTAGATTATGAAACCAAAGTAGAAAATCTAGGCTTCTTTTCACTCCTTTACTCATGAATTAGAGGGGACAGAGGTTATGTTAAACAAACCTCTCATAGATGAATATATATATATATATATATATATATATATATATATATATATATATATATAAATGTTGGTGGGCAAAAGCAATAATGCAATGTTAAATTTGAAGATAAAATTTGGTTGAGGGACCTTTCAGAGGTCAGAAGCACAAGGACTAGCTTGGGGTGAGAGTGGTTTCTTTACATAATCTATCATGTAGAATAGAACATTTATAAAATGGTTTGGATGATTATGTGTTTGTATGTACGTACACATCAGCTGTTCAAAAGACAGTGTAATAACCCCAGCTCCATCTCACAAACACAAAGACATCATCTAACAAGCAGATGCTATTCAAAAGTTGAACTACAGGAAACTACCAGGAATCCTTTAACTACTAACAGGCAGCACACTACTCTGGTTGGTGTGAGTGAATTATACCATTAGACATTTAGCTGATGCACAGGCATCTACATCTGCACTCTGGACGCCTGGCATTAGTTCCACTATCTTCAAATGGTTGGCATTTCAGCAACAACAAATATCACATATCTGGCATCTTGCTTTTGAACTGAATGTTTTCAGGTAGAGTTGGAGGGATGGTGAAACACTAAAAACACAGGCTTTGTACTACAAGTTTATAAATGTTTTACAGTGATAGTAATATAGGTCAATTTAACTCATTCCGTTGTTAGCAAAATTGCTTGAAAATTAGTGCATCTGCAAGCACAGGAAAACCTTAATAAATAAAGCCTTCTTTCCATTGTATATAATGGTTTCAATCAAAGTAGAGACTCTACAACTGCTGTTTATATGCTGACAGACACAATATTTGAAACAACAATGGAGATACAGGCAGAGTATTTATGGATCTGACTAAAGCCTTTGAGCTTGTGGATCAAACACTACTCCCCATAACCCCAAATAACTAGTGCTTTGTAGCAGGGCTTTTGAACTGGTTCTCTCTTTACCTGTTTGACAGAACCTTTCATGTCAAATTAGGTCCATCCCTGGCTGCATATGCTGCCATTTACTCAGGAGTTCTTCTGGGATCAGTGTTGTGTATTTTCCTGTTTTCACTTTTTACAAAATCAGTGTCCATAGACCTTCCTATCATGCATACCCTTGTGTGTGTAGATTACTATGTGGTTAGCAGAACTACGGCATCACACCTGGCCATAAAAAGTGACCTCAAAGCTGACCTGTCCTCAGTGACCTAGTAGTTTAATACTGAAAATTTTCTTGGTACTGGACACAACTGCAAGACTAAAATAAATGCTCCCTACCTTAGTTGTTTATGACTCATCTGGGAAGAAAGATGTTTGAAAACATAAAAATAATCAGATGCTTGGACATTTGGATGGACCTAACGTTATCTATGACAGATCATGTCAATCTCCTGAAAGCCAAAGTCCGTAAGTATTTCCATTGTGGTTGCAGATTTTCTGTTTTTCTGAGTCCAGTCGTGTGAGTGGTTTGGAGCCCTACTGTTTGGCATCAAATAGATGATTAATGCTTAGAAATTTGAATCAGTTGAATTAAAAGGATCACTGGTGTCCTGCCATTGCAGCAAAACTCAGAGATCAGTGATAAAAATAATACTGAATTTTTCTCACTTTCTCTCTCTCTTTCTCTCTTCTCTGAGTTTTTGTGATCTTGGATCTAGCCCCCCGAAGATGCTACGTGTTTTACTGCAAGTTTGTTAATTTACTATGATGGTAGTAGTATAGGCTTATTTATGTAGTTCAGAGGTAACAGAGCTTGCCCCCCCATGTTGGGCATGTTCCCTGCCAAAAAAAATTGTTTCTGACCTTGGGAGTCTTACTGTTTTGGCTAGTGAATTCTCAAGGTTTTAGATCTTTTTTAGGTTGAACAATTACAAGTTGATCAAATGAGATGCAGTTATTCCTATTGGACACTAAATTGCTATTAGCAAGGGATCCTGATCCCCAGCTAGACAGTGACTTGTCCCTGACATATTTTACTCCTGAAAGACTGTGCCTGACTTTCTAAGTCTGTGTTGTTAGCCCTCAACAGGAAGCATCGTTGATAGATGTTAAATTGGTCTAGATGGTAACCTGTTGAACAAAACGCTGAACCATAACTTTGTACCTTCATACTCAGCTTACCTCCCTGAAGCATACAAGCTAGTTCCTAGACTGCCCTCCTGTGTTTTAAGATCTACATCTGATGATAAGTCTTTTACTAGACCACATAACATAATTCTAGTATAAGATCATGCTTTTGCATTACTAGGGCCTTTTGTTTGGGGATTGGCTACTCACTTATGTCAGGAACAGCACTGACTTAAAGCTAGCTGGAAGACAACCCCCCCCCCCCCGCAAACACTTCAGAAACCCTCCCATTACCTGAATACTCCATGCAGTTCCCTACTTTAACTACCTACATAAAATGTTCTTCTACTGCTTCCACTTGGGTACCGAACTGTATCATACTTTCCTGAATATTTCTCTTCTACTTGTTTTGTGATGATTGGCTTACTCCTTACTGTTAAGATTTTACAATAAGATTGAACTGGGGGAAGGGAGTAGAAGCTAGACAGTACTGCTTACCCAGTTTGTATTTTTCCTGCAAAAATGTAAGCATCACCTGCTGGCATTGCTTTATTAAGCTGTAGTTGAAATTATCCACCAAACAATTTGTTATTCTTGTTTTTTAATCACTGGTGCTTATTGTTTTATCAGCTTTTCAATAATGGTCTTACAAATTTGGGAATCTGTCCCTGCAAACTTCTTCGATCATCATCATCATCATCTTTTGGCTGTTCCCGTTAGGGGTCGCCACAGTGGATCATCTGTTTCCTTTCTTCCTGTCCTCTGCATCTTGCTCTGTCACACCAACCACCTGCATGTCCTGTCTCACCACATCCATAAACCTTATCTTAGACCTTCCTCTTTTCCTGTTACCTGGTAGCTTCATCCTTAGCATCTTTTTCCCAATATACTCAGCATCCCTCCTCAGCACATGTCCAAACCAACGTAATCTTGCCTCTCTGGCTTTGTCTCCAAACCTTCCAACCTGGGCCGACCCTCTAATATACTTATTCCTAATCCTGTCCACCCTTGTCACAACCAGTGCAAATCTTAACATCTTTAACTCTGCCACATTCAGCTCTAACTCCTGCCTTTTTGTCAATGCCACTGTCTCCAACCCATATAGCATAGCTGGTCTCACTACCCTCTTGTAGACCTTCCCTTTCACTCTTACTGGTACTTGTCTGTCACAAATCACTCCTGATACTCTTCTCCACCCACTCCATCCTGCCTCTCTTCCACACTCACCATTACTCTGAACTATTGATCCCAAGTATTTAAACTCATCCACCTTCACCACCTCTACTCCTTACATCCTCACCATTCCTCTATCCTCCCTCTCATTCACAAACATATATTCTGTCTTAGTCCTGCTGACCTTCATTCCTCTTCTCTCTAGAGCATGTCTCCATCTCTCCAGGGTATCCTCCACCTGTTCTCTACTCTCACTACAGATCACAATGTCATCTGCAACCATCATAGTTCACAGGGACTCCTGTCTGATATCGTCTGTCAACCTTGCAAATAAGAAAGGGCTCAGAGCTGATCCTTGATGTAATCCCATCTTCACCTTAAATGCATCCGTTGCTCTCACCGCAGACCTCACCTCTGTCACACTACCTTCGTACATATCCTGTACCACTCTTACATACTTCTCTGACACTCCTTACTTCCTCATACAATACCACAACTCCTCTCTAGGCACCCTGTCATATGCTTTCTCTAAGTCTACAAAAACACAATGCAACTGCTTCTGACCTTCTCTGTACTTCTCCATCAACACTCTCAGAGCAATCATCACATCTGTAGTGCTCTTTCATGGCATGAAACCATACTGCTGATCACTAATCATCACATCCCTTCTTAACCTAGCTTCCACTACTCCTTCCCATAACTTCATGCTGTGACTGATCAGTTTAATCCCTCTGTAGTTACTACAGCTCTGCACATCACCCTTATTCTTAAAAATCGGTACCAAAACACTTTTTCTCCATTCCTCAGGCATCCTCTCACTTTCCAAGATTTCATTAAACAATCTGGTTAGAAACTCCACTGCCATTTCACCTAAACACCTCCATGCTTCCACAGGTATGTCATTTGGGCCAACAGCCTTTCCATTCTTCATCCTCTTCATAGCTATCCTTACTTCCTCCTTGCTAATCCATTGCACTTCATGATTCACTATCCCCACATCATCCAACCTTCTTTCCCTCTCATTCTCTTCATTCATCAACCCCTCAAAGTACTCTTTCTATCTGATCAACACACTCTCCTCACTTGTAAGTATGTTTCCCTCATTATCCTTTATCACCTTTACCTGCTGCACATCTTTCCTAGCTCGGTCCCTCTGTCTAGCCAATTGGTACAGGTCCTTTTCTCCCTCCTTAGTGTCCAACCTTTCATACAGCTCTTCATATGCCTTATCCTTAGCCTTCGCCACCTCTCTCTTTGCCATGCACCTCATCTCCTTATACTCCTGTCTACTTTCTTCATCTCTCTGACAATCTCACTTCTTCTTTGCCACCCTTTTTCTCTGTATATTCTCCTGTACTTCCTCATTCCACCACCATGTCTCCTTGTCGTCCTTCCTCTGTCCAGATGTCATACCAAGCACCTTTCTAGCTGTCTCCCTTACTAGCTCTGCTGTAGTTACCCAGCTATTTGGTAACTCTTCACTGCCACCCAGTGCCTGTCTTAACTCTTCCCTGAACTCCACCTCACAATTACCCTTTTTCAATTTCCACCATTTGATCCTTGGTGCTGCCCTTACACTCCTCCTCCTCTTCTTGATCACCAACATCATCTTACAAACCACCATCCTATGCTACCTAACTATAGTTTCCCCGGTCACTACTTTACAGTCTCTAATCTCCTTCAAACTGGCCCTCCTACATAAGATATAATCCATCTGTGTGCATCTTCCTCCACTCTTGAATGTCACCCTATGCTCCTCCTTCTTGTTAAAATACGTATTCACCACAGCCATGTCCATCCTTTTCACAAAATCCACTACCATCTGACCTTCTGCACTCCTTTGTTTAACACCATACCTACCAATCACTTCCTCATCCCCTCTGTTCCCTTCACCAACATGCCCATTGAAATCTGCTCCAATCACCACTCTCTCACCCTTGGGTACAGTCATCACGACTTCATCCAACTCACTCCAAAATTTTTCTTTCTCATCCATCGCACACCCAACTTGTGGAGCATATGCACTAATAACATTCATCATTACACTATCAATTTCCAACTTCATAAACATCACTCTATCTGACACTCTTTTCACCTCCAAAACACTCTTAGCATACTGTTCCTTCAGGATAACTCCTACGCCATTTCTCCTCCCATCCACACCATGATAAAACAATTTGAACCCACCTCCGATACACCTAGCCTTACTCCCCTTCCATCTGGTCTCTTGCACACACAATATACCAACCTTCCTTCTGTTCATCATATCGGCTAGCTCTCTCTCTATACCAGTCATACTGCCAACATTCAAAGTTCCGACCCTCACTACCACAGTCCTAGCCTTTCTCCTCTCTTCCTCCCTTTGGCCATGCCTTCCCCCTCCTCTCCTCCTTCGGCCAACAGTAGCCCAATTTCTGCCAGCACCCTGTTGGCTAACAGTACAGGTGGCGGTCGTTGTTAACCCGGGCCTCGGCCGATCCGGTACGGAAATATTTACTGGTGTCCGCATGAATAATTTGGCCAAGTTTTATGCCGGATGCCCTTCCTGATGCAACCCTCCCCATTTATCCAGGCTTGGGACCGGCACAAAGAAATGCACTGGCTTATGCATCCCCAGTGGCTGGGTTCCTGCAAATTTATTTGATACATTCCAAAAATAACTTAAGAAATTCATATTTACAAAAGCAGCATGCAAATGCATCACTCCTCAATGTGTCACTTAAAGTCAGAGTCTCTCACTTCTGACCTTTATGCCACAATTCACCTGCCAATAGTGGTACTTTCCTAGTGGAGGTGTAACTTCATTTGTCAAGTAACAATATACAATTGACATGATTCACTCCCTCTTCTCTAACCCAGGGACGTCGGGAGGCATACGCACTGTACTGATTTCAGTCCAACTTTTTTAGAAGGGGGGTAGCTTTTTTGAAAAAGAAACAAAAAACGTACATATTTAAAGGGTGTTGGCTCCTTTAAGGAGCATACCAGCCAGTCGGAAGTGAGCTCACATCATGTCCAGCTGGCTGCAAGCGGGAAACAATGAGTTGGAACTTGGAAGGCAAGCAATGGATTCGCAATCTGAGTTGGAAGGCAAGCAATGGATTCGCGAGCGGGAAACAATCGCAAATTGCGATTACAATCGCAAATGGATTATCGCTGAGTTGGTGGAAGCAAGGGCATTCGCAAATGGATGGAAGGCAATCAACAATTGAAGTAAGTGCATTCACAAATGGAGTGTGTGTGTTGTGAACAATTGAAGTAAGTGCATTCACAAATGGAGTGTGTGTGTTGTGAACAATTGAAGTAAGTGCATTCACAAACTGTGTGTGTGTGTAACTGAAGTAAGTGCATTCACAAACTGTGTGTGTGTGTAACTGAAGTAAGTGCATTCACAAACTGTGTGTGTGTGTAACTGAAGTAAGTGCATTCACAAAGTGTGTGTGTAACTGAAGTAAGTGCATTCACAAAGTGTGTGTGTGTGTAACTGAAGTAAGTGCATTCACAAAGTGTGTGTGTGTGTAACTGAAGTAAGTGCATTCACAAAGTGTGTGTGTGTAACTGAAGTAAGTGCATTCACAAAGTGTGTGTGTGTAACTGAAGTAAGTGCATTCACAAAGTGTGTGTGTGTGTAACTGAAGTAAGTGCATTCACAAAGTGTGTGTGTGTGTAACTGAAGTAAGTGCATTCACAAAGTGTGTGTGTGTGTAACTGAAGTAAGTGCATTCACAAAGTGTGTGTGTGTGTAACAATTGAAGTAAGTGCATTCACAAAGTGTGTGTGTGTGTAACAATGAAGTAAGTGCATTCACAAAGTGTGTGTGTGTGTAACTGAAGTAAGTGCATTCACAAAGTGTGTGTGTGTGTGTGTGTGTGTGTGTGTGTGTGTGTGTGTGTGTGTGTGTGTGTGTGTGTGTGTGTGTGTGTGTGTGTGTGTGTGGGTGTGTGTGTGTGAAAATGCCCCCACACAATACACCTGCTGGCTATAGGTGTTCAGGCTCAAACCCTGTACCTTTGCTTCAGGGTAAGAACAGCCTAAAGTCCCTAACCACCACCATTTCTGAACTTTGTTCAGATTTGCTTTTCTAATGGTTGTGAGCTATGGTGAGAACTGAAGTTGTATTTCTCCCATTACTGTTTTTGATGTTTGTCCAGGTTTTTTGTGCTAAGGTGTGAAGTGAGAACTGAATTTGTATTCCCTCATTATTGGCTTTGTTTGTCCAGTTTTTCTGTGCTAAGAGGTTGAGAGCTATCTAAATGATAGCCATTAAGTTTGTCTTCCTATTTTTCAAACTGCTGATTTAGCATAGTGTTATGTTGCACTGACTATAGTGCATATGGTTCTGGGTTCAAGACATGCATGGTGATAACATAGCATTTTATTCTAGCAACTTTTCAAAATTATACAAGCAATGTTTAAAATGTGTCCCTGTTTTTGGTCTTTTGTCCCCCCCCACCAATAAATGTTGGCTTTTTCCAGATTTCTTGTGCTGCAAAGTTCAGAGATACAGCTGAGTGTCAACATTTTACAAGAAGCTGAGAGCTGCAGGGGAACTTAAGTTTAGTGCTGCTTATGTGGAGTCTGCTTGTACTGTTAATAGCACAACAGGTAGTGTACTTGCTTTTGATGCAGAAGGCTGTGGGTTCTTCTCCCACAGTAGGTAGATGCATTGCTGATACTGTACTGTGTTGTAAAGGGGGTGGATGCTGTAGTCTGTTTTGGCGAAGATATCTAGTAGTAACTATGAACCTGTTATCAGTTTGCCATCCATTCCCTATTGCAATATTACTAGCATATCATTGTTTTTAATGCAACATAGGCAATCTATTCCTCAAGGGCAACAGGCACATTATTTGTAGATGAAACCATGAAATATAAAGTTGTTTGCTAGCAGCAGCCTCTTCATTAGTTACAGATTTCTCTAATGTGGAATTATGTAGATGGCTTTTACTAGTTCAGAGATTGTGCGTATTTACTGATACTGGTGGACTGTAGAAGTTTGAGTAGACTTTTATGATGGAAGGTGTATCAAAGAGCATGTGTATGTTTCATGTGCAAGGGGTCTATGATTTGAAAACAGCCCAAAGTTAATCTTTATCTGCCACTGGCAAAATGTATTTTCTTTGAATGTGAGTTTCAATGCTGTTTCAATGAATGTGAGTTTCAAGGGCAGAGAAGTTTTAATGCTAAGTCTAGTTTCATTGTGAGACTGCATTGCTTTGTTTAGCAGATATATATTGGTGTTTGTGCTGTAAAATGCAAAATAAAACTTTTTCTGGCAAATCATTTAGGAATGAAGTCACTAAATAATGACCGACGTTAAGTTTCAGACGTCATAATCTTCAGAAAAATGCATGCTAAAGCAAGACCTGATATTCTAGCAACTAAGTTTATACAAGGTCAATTTTTAGTGCTGTTTGTATGTTCCCCCAATATATTTGGCCTTGTCCAGATTTCCTGCATTAAGAGGTTGAGAGGTATGTGCAAATAAGTCGCTTTATAGAATTAGGAATATCCAAACCTCTCAACTGTCCCCAATTTTGGCTCAAAATGTTGCTCTCCCCCTAATAATCTCTCCTCAAAATAGCAATTTTGGAAGAAAACGTGGGGGGTTTACTTTACTTTTATAAATGACTGTAATGATCAGAGTTATACATTACTTTTATTTCAGAAATGCATGTAGATTCTCTAATTTTGTCAGCTGCTCTAAGTTAACTATGCTTATATTAAAATGGTGTCCCTTCTTTGACAGGTTCCCAGCTGTATTGTCTGGCAATTTTATATTTTTGCATCATGTTTTTGGTCCGTTTTTCATAAAATTGCGTTTTTCTGGCAAATTAGTGGCAAATTGTTAAAGACTGAAGTTAGAAAATAATGGCAGACATTTGAGTTTCAGATTTCATACCTTTCAGAAAATTCGTACTAATGCAAGACCAACTACTATTCTATTATCTTTCTAAGTTTATAAGAGCAATATTTTAAAAAAAATGTTCTTATTTTTGGGCCTTTGCCTCAGTTTTATTCATGAGTTTGTTGCTCTAAGAGGTTGAGAGGTGTGTGTGTGTGTGTTAGGTAGGTAGGTAGCATACCTCTCAACTGTCCAAATTTTGCAGAATGTCCAGATTTTTGCCCCATATTTTTTGTCTGTTCCTCATAAATTTTGTGATTTTCTAGAAAATCATTTGAAGGCTGAAGTTGCTAAATAATGACAGACACTTGAGTTTCAGACTTAATGTCCTTTAGAAAAATTCACACTATTACAAATCCTGTTATTCTAGCAACTTTCTCATACTAGCACAAATCCTGTTATTCTAGCAACTTTCTAAGTTCACGAGAGCATTATTTAATATCTGTCCCTGTTTATTTTAGGCTTTGTCCATATTTCTTGCACTAAGAGGTAGGTAGGGGTGTGTGTGTGAATGAAACATCCTAGTTAGGGGTAGTAGGTGGTTAGCAATTTACTCAAGCTCAAAACCTGTACCTTAGTTACAGAAAACAAAAGCATAAATTCTCTACCCCAACTACCATGCTGCATTTTTCAAAGAACTGACATTTCAGGTTAATTTTCAATTCAAGGCACCGAGTTTGAGTGAATTTATATTATATTACTGAAGAGGCATTACAGCAAATGCCTCTTCATCGACACTAAAAGAGCGAACCGTGAATTACGAGAATGGCCGTAGCTTGGCTGGGGAGGGGGGGGGTAGCAGTTTGAGAGCTGTGAGTACAAATTTGAAAATCCTAGCTACACCCCTGCTCTAACCTGCTTTTCCCTACTTCCATTCCTAGTTTCCATTTAGTCCCTTATCAGATTGACATAACAGTCCTCATCCAGCATTACCTCTACTTCAGATCTTCAAGCCTGCAGCAAAATATCTTCAGTCCTTCTTGCACATACACTATAACTGTGTATACATTTTTTTCAGTAATGCATCCACATTTTCAAAACTATCATTTCCAGACACTTAACACTTCATTTTTACAACTACATAAACTCTGTGTACATTTTATAATCTTCACATCTTTGCTGTATATAATTCTGTACTATAAATGCTACATTGCTCTGTATTCGCTCATGGGCTGCATGTGAAAATGGTCCACATGGATTAGCATTCTACCCTGGTTAAAATGGTAAACAAAATAAAGTAACAGCAGCAGCAGCAATACAACTACTGCTGCTACTATGACCAGTTGTTGTTGTTGCTGTCTTTCGGCTTTTCCCGGTTAGGAGTCGCCACAGCGGAACTCCGATCCGCTAATGATTGGCAGTAGATTTTGACGAACACCGAGATACCAGCTCGACGTTCAACCTTCAACGAAGGCATGCCCATTTACGCATGTCTTTCGAATGCCCACCCAACCGCGGGGAGGACATGCAGACTCCACACAGAAGGCACTCCCCACACTCCAACCAAGAATCGAACGGGAGAACCTTTTGCTGTGAGGCAACAACGCTACCGCTGCACCACCACGGATGTCCTACTATGACCAGTACTACTACTAAAAGTAATAATATTGTGTAGTTTCTAAATGTGCAGTTTCTTGTTTATTTTACTGTATTCACCAAAGTTTTTATTTGATGTGGTGTTGGTCTAAATCATAGATGAAATGGGTCCAGGTTAAAATCAGGGTGTTCCACATGACTCTGTCCTACACTCAGACTTGTTTAGGTTGTATCTTTCTAATCTCTTTTTTTCATCAAAGGTGTTCTATAGTCTGTATGCAGATTACCTGAAATTGGGTAAACTGATTACATGTGTTACAGATAGGAGCTGTATGCAAAATAACTTGACTAAATTGACCATTTAGGCAGAGGAGAATAATATGAGATTTGGGAGACAGACTGAATGGAGACTTGGGAGAAACAGACTGATGAGTGAATATTTAACATAGCACAAAGTGATTGAAACTGTGGCTTCATTAATGTTTCTGGACATATGGGTAGACCCAGCTTTAAGTTTAGTTTTTCTGATCATATCAACCAACTGGTTAATGATACCTATAAAATTATAGGCTATATAAGAAGCTTTATAAAGTCTAGGAAATTAAAAATAATGAAATCATCATTTATAAGTTATATTAGACCCAAATTAGGGTATGCAATAATAATATGGAAACCTTATAAGAAAACAAGCATGAGTAACTTGGAAATAATACAGTGGAAATATATTAAAGGCATCCATGGATTTGAAAATTTAAGTTATTATGAAATACTAAAATACCTAAACTTGTACAGTGTCTCATACAGGTATTTAGGAGGAGATCTTATTTAGGTATGTAGAGCATTTAGAGAGACATACCTCTGAAAATGCATGGGGTTAGCAAAGAGCAGTGGAGAATCATCAGACAACCTGTGTAGGAGATTCTACAGGAATGAGATGTACTAAAAACAAGCACTAGTTTACATATATTTAACAACCTTAACACGTACTATAGGGATGACTGTTTTGGTACATTGGCAGACTAGAAAAGCATTACTACCCATGTTTGAAATAGTTATATTTATATACATATGCATTTCACATCATAGGGGTTAAAAGGAAACAATGTCTATCTGCCGAGGCCACAAAGATTAACATCACAGCTAATAAACAAGATGAAGTAGAATGTATGAGTTAGAACAAGATGAGAAATAATAACGTTCAAAGAGTAGCCCTTTAGACTTAACGAAAATGTAAATTAGTATATCTAATACATCTAAAACATACAAGGGTTTCTTTATTTTGCTGATTGTATAGCTCACTTCTCCTCACTAGGTGGCACTGTGAGCTACTTGGAGATAGAAGACTGGGTTGAATGTTCATGTAACTCGGTGTACATAATTTTCAAAGAAGCAGGAATCTGTTTTAGATGCCTGCAGAGTACAGGCTGTGTAGAAGATAGTAGATGGTCATAAGTTACCACATTCTCACAGCTGTCTCTGATAACCGGTGTAGAGCTGGTGAGGAAGTACTGTCACTGAAAGGGATAGACACATAAACAGACTTTAGGTGAAGTATGTACTAGTTTAAATTCTAGTTTAGTTAATTGTATTTTTTTAATTTGTTTTTTTTTTTGGGGGGGGGGGGGGGCATGCATGAACCAGACCACAGGAAACAAATAACAAACTCCATACAGTAACAAGAAATTATATAGCTGCAAAAATATGAACAGTCCAATGAATCTGATACAGTTATATACAAAGATAAAATACAGGTGTTAACCATACCTTTGGAACAGACTCCCACTTCATGTCAAACAGAGCACCTCATTGGCCCTCTTAAAATGCAGTCTGGATCGGAAATCATAAATTCACCCCAGGGGTTTCACTTGTATCCCTCTTAGACACGGGTATTAGGTTCTGATCATGGAAATAAGGGTAGAATTTGGCTAGGCTTGTAAGGACCTTAAGGCCATTAGCCTAGTAACTTCCTATGATCCTCATACAAAAATAAAGTACAGTGTTACCTGTGGAGTAAGACAACTAGAAATTCATTTCTGTATAAAAGACAACTATGATGAAAGTAATGGACAGTAAGCAGAATTAATGCATTAAGGGCTTTGGTAAGAATACTTTTAAAGATAGGTAATGGGAAAAGTAGAGTTTTTATGAAAACCAGGATGACCTTACAGTATAGCGTTTGGTAGTAATCATGTTATAGCAGATACTTATGTTATAGATACTTCTCACTGTATAGAAATTATCTGAATCTATTCAGATGCGTAAAGGCAAAAAATCTTGCCGACAGCCTGTACTCCTTTGCTGAAAACTGCTAGCTTTAAGTTAGACTCAGACTGAGCTTGTATGCAGTGAAGAACGCAGGAGGTGTTATTAGGTACTACTTGGACAGAAAGTGCTACTGCTGGAATGTTTGTTTTTTGCATGCTCCTGCTAATGTTAATGCCAAGTATTTACCTTTGTGGAAACAAGGCAGACAGTATATTCAGTTCATAATGTTACAGTTATAATATGGCGATACAGTCACAATGACTATCTAGTTAGAAGATGTTACACTTTGTGTGACAATGATGGTCACAGCTGTCCAAAATCAGAAGGATGCTTTGGATGTGAGAGGTACAGATGGAGACTTAGAGTTGTTTTCTGGGGGTAGAGAAGCAGGGACCTGTACTCTTGGTGACAGAGACTGCAGATGTTGTGGAGCTACTGTTACTGACAGCTCCAATAGATGTTACTAAATTGTTCGATCAGGTTCTTGTAGTATGATCTTTTGGGGGACCTAAGGGGCAGAAGGAGAACTTGGATAGGTAGAAAGAGAAGTTATGTCAGGCACTCAGTGCAAACCTGGATATGACACAATATACTTTGACTGCTTGAATACTATGACTTTGTATGTGTACTGTAAAGACCACTGCACAAATAAAACCATCTTAACCATAATTCCATTTAGGGGCCATTCTAAGTCCCCTAACTGACCAATCTCTACTTAATCACCTCCATCTCAAATAAGTCACTAGACAAAGGATTCCACTCTCACACAAAACACATAATGACACACCAAATGCAACAGAAAAGGGTCCAGGGTAAAAGAGAAGTCCAGTGGTATGGTGTTTTCAGACTATTTCTGCAAGACTGATAGACAGAATGCCAAGCAGAAAAGACCTCCTGGAAGAGAGGAGTCCCGTCCAAAGGTATGACACCTATACAAACAGTTGAAAGAATGGGCTGTCTGGCAGCACAGAGAGTTAATGCTATGAATTGGCTAATAAGCTATTTCCTTTACTCCATGGTTTGATTCCCTCAACCTCCATATGTCTAATGTGCATCTCTAAGCAAGTTACTTAACCAAGAAGTGCTCTGGGCAACTTTTAAAACTGGGCTAGGCTCCTCAGTGGTGTTTTAGACCATGTACCTAGTAACTACTTATGAACCTTGTGTTTTACACCTGGACATGAGGAAACTCTTATAATGTCTAGTAAATGTGTGCACAGTAGACCATGTAACCACTCTACAAATCTTCTTTAGTTAAATGCTTTGGTAATGTAAAACTTTGGTGTTCTGTTAGTGTAATAATTTAACTACTTGCTCACATTAATGATGTGGAGAAAATACTCCTCAGGATTGCAACTTGGCAAATGCAGTACTGTGACTTAGTAGTAAAATCACTGCTTTACAGCCCTAGGATCAGGGGTTTAATCCTCACCTCTTGTCACAGTCTGTAGAAGGTTTTTATATTTTTTCTTTATATCCTTTGTATGGGTTTTTACTAATTATTCCTGTTTCCCTTGCACTCTTCATGAAGGAGATTCTACCCCTCCCCCACCAACCTTAGTTATATATACCAACATTACCAACTTCATTGTCACACAACAGTGGGGAAAAGTGAAACCTCTCACTACAATGCACCGTTGGGTCACACAATTACAGGTGCATACAATTTTAAAGTATAGGCTAGCAGTTCGAATGGCTACACTGAATTGCTCCTAGTTATGATGTACTTAACTTGTGAACTATACTGCAGCTGAAAAAGGCCCATGAACATTCACATACCCATGTGAAAATAAATAAAGCAACAAGCCATGTTTCGGTGTGGGTAAACCATTATTACTCATATGCAAATATGGCATAATGCTTGTATACACTGCCATTATTTAACAAACAATATTAAAATAATGTTATGTGCTGGATTTTTACTTCTGAACCATCTTTCTTTGCTGATTACAATATTTTACTTCTGAGATAGGTCACAATATTTTATTTTTCAGTTCTGATTAGTACATACATTTTATTTCTAAGAACATTTGTATGAAACTGTTTTGATCACCAAATCTAAAAGTTTTTACACTTAAACTTTTTTATTTATTAAATTATTTGTTGATTTTTGAATTTGTTGTAGTACATGTACAGTTAAATCACCGCTGTTTTTCAATGTTGGCAGTGAAGTCCCTGCAGCATCCTGTCTTGTAGCATAATTTCAGTGTGCTCTCACTGCTCTGTTATTATATATGGCAGCATTACTTGAACAAATGTTACCAATGGGTCTACTGTAGCTGCTTTAAATACAGATGCGCTAAATACAATGACTTTGATTCAAAGAAGGTTAGCACAGAGTGTAGCACAAAACAGCACAGGAAGTCACTACGCACTGGGTGTGGGCAATTCAAAATACTAACCGAGCAATTGTGCAATGTGGAAATAGAGTGATATATGTATGGATACAAATGAATGCATAATGACACAGAAATGAGGAACCTTGTGCAAATAAACAATATGGAATATGCAAATGAAGGAATCCAAAATGGTAAGTGCGTATTCAGAAGTTCCTCAGCTGCTCTTACTCATTTTGAATGCCAAAATCTGTGCTGTACAGTACATAATGGGAGCCAAGTTAGGACTTGCGGCAGTACTAGCACAGCAGCATGTGTTAGCAGCCACTGTTGGAGCCAGTTCTCAAATCATCGCACATTGTAGCCGTCTGTGCCAGTGCAGGAGATACCAGTGCCACATGATTTACCACTGCCTGATAGACCCAACATATAGTAGACCATTTCTGAATGGAAAGTGTTTGACTAGGTCCCTTATGGTATCTACATTGCCTAAAAGTGAAATCGAGGGAGATACAATATATACCCATTGCTGTGGACACAATGGTGTGAATATCATTAAGTATTTTAGCTGGAAGGACCCTTTCAGCAAATTACAGGGACATCTTAGGGATATCACAGTCATCTGCTTCACTAACATTAAACCAGATCATTGACATTATGCTACATGCAGAACAGCAGATCTGGATCTTCACGACGATAGAGGTGAGAATCAACACCACACAAGTCTTCTGTAAGAAGCATCTGATAATATATTCTATGCGAAAACCTGAAACACAGTGGAGCAAATATTTGGACTAAATAAGGGATGCATATTATCGGAAGTTTAGCTTTTACTATGAACCAGCGCCCCACCTAAGTGATGAGAAAAAAAAGCACTTTACTGCATTAAGCCAATCACTGTATGACCAGCTTATTACAGATCCATGCACCCCCCTTCCATTGAAGAACAAAAGCAAAACCAAAGCAAAAAAAAAAAAAAAAAAACAGACATAACACCCTCACTCCCTCCTGCCCAGCCATTCAAGCCCCTTTTCTGTGTCCTGCCCTGCCATCAACCCTCCTCTGATGCACTGAAACCTGAGCACTGTAGTGCTCCATGTGAGGTCTACTCTGTAGCAACTGCTGATCTACAAAAAATCTGAAAAGTTTTGCTTAACAATATTTTAAAAGGGATGAGGAGAAATAGCTGCATCTTGGAAGAAACTGTGGTGGCTGCGTTACCCAATGGGGGTAAAGAAACCCATTTCAATTTTAAACCACGATTATGAAGTGTTTAGTATACTAGGAGTGGCAATGGCAAAGATGTTATCGAAGGTGACAGAGATGGCGCAGTGTGGTCTTTGTGGAGGGGAAGCAAACATTTAACAACAATAACAGAACAATGACGATCCAGAGGGAAGCAAAGTATAAAAAATAAAACAATATTGTTGGGGGTGTTGATACAGAGAAAGAAGAAAGTCAGCTAGGGGTTTATGAGTAGAGCAATTGTAGCATTTTGTTCCCTGACAGAATAATAGAGTTAATAAGAAGGACACAGGAAGGGTTACAGGCAAATATTAAGGTAAGAGGGTTCCTCCATGCAATCTTTCATTGATCAGAGGAGCTAGGCAGGGATGTCCTCTGTCCCCTTTATTCAGCGTATCCCACTGGCGTTGTGGTACATTCTGAGACGGTTTTATGGCTTTTCAGGGTATATAATAAGTGAAGATAACACAAGGCTATAGTGATACACTATGTAACCATGCATGAATTAGTTTAGCAATGCTCATATTTATAGGGACATAAGATGAAGTATTTAGATGTATGGATTAAAAGGATTCTGTCATAGCAGCTAAAGATATGTGGGAAGAAACTAATAAAAGATAGTACAAAAACTGAGAAGTTGGAAGCTCCTGATTATGGATATGGATAGTAAGATACTAGCAGTGAAAATGCTTTTAGTCCCCTTAGTCCTATATACAGGTCAAGCATACATTTATCAAGCAAAAGAGAAGCTGTGAATAATAAATAAAAAAGAGTTGAAGGATTTTATTAGGGAGGAACCCCATGACTTTTGGAAACCTAGCAGTCCCAACCTAGCAGTCCCCAGATCCCATGGGTTAATTAAGTTGTCTCCTTTACAGTTATTCACAATTATTACAGTGCATTCATGGCCATTTAAGGTGTGATGAAAGGATGGAGGAAGGAAGGAAGAAACTGAAGAGTAAGGCATTCCGAAAAAATAAGAAAGAAGTGTTGTCTCTGGATGACTCGTGGTGTAGTGGAAAACCGGTGTGCAACAAGGGAAGTATCATGCAATCCTTTGTTTGGGGCTCCATTTCATCTGAACTGCAGACAGAAATCTGAGGTGTATATACTTGATAAAGTGGCTAGAAAGAGTGGGTACTGAAGCAGTCTGTGGATGAACATGACTGACCAGAGCTGTAGTTTGATCACAGGTAAATGATCACTGAAATATAACCTTACCACATTTCAGTTGGCCCCACTCATTTGGTTGCTTCCGGCACCCCCCTCCTTTGCTTTGAAGTCACTATATACCAGTGGGGGTGCATATTCCAACAGGTAAAATTTATTTATTTATTACTTTATTTTACATTTGTTAACTGGGAGGGTCCGACTGGACACAGGTCCATTTTCAGCGGAGACCCGGGAAAAAAAGCTCCATGTTACACTATTGGCATTTATACATTTCAAAGCGTTCTTAATGGCATGTTTAGGTGTTACAATATATCAAAGTAGTACAAAAATGAAAAGTTACACAGCATGTAATGCATCTAGTAAAACAAACAATTAGTAGACGACTAAAATGATTTTTTCTCATATACATTCTCATTCATATATACATTTATACATTCACATTTGCATAAACATATATATATATGCTCACACCCACACATCAAAAAGTATAGGTATTGAGGTAAGACCAAGATGAGAAGATGAAGAGATCTAATAAGGTATATACCTTTCTCAGCTAGAGACTGTATCCTTTATCAAGGGCAGATGTAATAGTATACAAGTGTTGGTATGTTTTACCCTATTGTTCTGATGCTGAGTTTGGAGGTAAGTGTAAGCATATTAGGAAGGCTATGTAAGGAAAGCGTTAGAGAGTATCAGAATCGTTACAACTGTGCATAGTTATTGTTTAACCTGGGGAGTAGCAAGAGCAAAGCCAATTGTTTGAATAGTGGGATTTCAGGGGGTATTTGAATTGGGTACTAGGAGTAGTGGCAGTTATATGGCTTGGGAGTGAGTTCCAGTTTTGGGCTATTGTGCAGGCAAAGAGAGACTTTCCTGCTTCATTTTTATGTCTAATTACATGAATGAGGTTTTGGCTGCTAGATCTTAGGGCTCTAGTGGTGGTGTAGGGCTGAATTAGTTGCTGGAGTGCAGGTGTTTCCTCAGGGTAGTAGTAGAGCGTATGTGCAACTGAGATTTGATTAAGTCTTAGTAGCTGAGGAAGCTCCAGCCACTTGAGTTGCCTTAGGGAATGACAGTGATGGGAACTATACGTGGAAAATTAAAGTTAAAATTAAAATAAAATTAAGTTAAATGTCATTAAACTGAGAATTATAAAGGAAAGGGACAGGTTAATTTGAGCATTAAAAGGGAAAATGACTAGGCTTAAAATGTCCCTCAAGAACAGCTAGCCTAGTACTTACCTATGAACCTAAAGATTAATCAGAACTAAATAACTTAACAGGTATACTGCCTTTTTATCAGGTTAAAGAAAAAGTAGGTATACAGATGGACTGTGAGAATAAAAGAATAACTGTAGAGTATGCATGCTGCTGTGAAGTAAAATTCTCCAACAAACAGAAATAGTTAATGAAAGAAAAACTTATAGAAAAAAGAATGAAATAAAATAAAAAAGTAAACATCAGGCATAACACACAGTTTAACTCAGTCCCTCCAATGGAGCTCTGGAAGTTTGCTCTGTAACTTCCAGTGGGTGGAGTCTAAGCTTTTTGACAGAATCAAATTATGTCCTCATATTTCAAACAAATGTTCATATCTCTGAAACCACAAGGGCTATTAATGAAATGTAACTGATAAACTTAAGCACAAGCAATTTTTATAGTGGTAGAATTATTTAGGTTCTAGGTCTTAAGCTGGATTTTATAAGTCACAGTAAATAAAGTAACTAAATTTTGTAATATTTTGCAAACAACTTACAATATCCCAGCAACCACTCAAGTTACACACAAGTACAGTCAGCAGCATTTTGTTCACCCAACTAAGAGCTTTCATATGATTCTAATCAGTTCTGTCTGTGCAACCTGGTTGTTGAGATATTAGAAAAACATGAAAATTATGACAGTATAAATAAACGTTATGAGAACAACAATCAATATCTCTTAATCTACACTAGACAGGAGATCAGATAGCAATACAGTTGTATTTGCCATCATGTAAACTTTAAGATGAAATCTTTGAATAGTTTGTATGTAGCAAGGTTTTGAAATTTTAATGCAAATTTGAACAAGCAATATTTGACACCCAGAGGCATCAGTAGCGTGTAACTACAGAAACACTTGGAGCTGTCACTCGGCTGTAATTAATTAAAGATGGGGAAAATGTTATATTGTCAGTAGTGCATACACCATTTACAGATATGTAGGTCTTGTCAGTAAATAACTCAAGCCATGCGGTGGTGGTGCTGCGATAGCGTTGTCGCCTCATAGCAAGACGTTGTCCCGTTCGATTCTCAGCTAGAGCGTCTTCTGTGTGGAGGCATACGTGAATGGGGCATGCCTTTGTTGAAGGTTGTGCGTCAGGGCTGGTAACCCGGTATGTAAAAATCCACTACCAATCATTAGCGTACCCGAGTTCTGCTTTGGCAAGCCCTAACCGGGAAAAGCCAAAAGACACAAACAAACATCTCAATGACTTACATGTTTGCTTTGTTTCCTGGAAATTTTCAAAGCATTAGTCCTAATTTCCAGAAAGACCTTTCATTTATGTCTGGTCGAATTCATTGATTCTCTCTGTACTGAATACAAGTTGCAGACTTTTTTTTTTGGGGGGGGTCTTGGTAGCAGTCAGTCATGAACAGAAATGTGTATTAGTTTATGCTTGTTCATAGCACTGCAGTGAGAACCAGTTGGAATACAGAATGCATTTCACTATACTGTACATGTCAACAGTACACGCAGCATTCCATAAAGGGACAAGGTGCTCATGGGTAGGTGCAGCATGTATGAGGCATAGCTGTATAGTAATGGGTGGCATTCTGTAAATACACAGGTGTACAGGATGCTTACAGAGAGGAACAGAACATGTACATAATCTATATGTGCTGCAGTGTAGCAGAAAGCATGAGTCCGTATCGTATACAGTGTAGTCAAAGGAGGCTAGGCCAAAACACATGAGTGAAGAATGCAATTCACAAACTGTGTGGTGCTCACTTCACCATCCATGCCTTGATCATTATCTGTATACCATTACAGCTCAGTGACTGGCATTGCAGTCTTTCCACATTACTGCCTCCTACTGGGTTGAAATGATGGCTCTACAACTCCATTTCTTTGTTGGTACCTCCCTGGCAGCAGCTGCACCACCACGTGCTACATGTAGTATTATTCTGCCCAGTGTGCTACTTTTGCAGTGTCTGTGTCTGTGTGTTTTGGTGACTGTACGTATGTGTATGCCCTTTAAGCACCTCTTCTGGTAGGGCTGCGCATCTCTTTGTGCCCACGTGTGCTTCAGGGGAAGAAAGCTTCCCTGTGGTTTGGCCTGCTTTCGCTGTGTCACTGCTAATTTGAGAAGCTGTACCACACTGACAGTGCAGTGGCTTCCATCCAGCTAGTAAATTACATTGATTGCCTTATACTACAATATCAGATGGTAACTGTGGTACACACTTTGGCTATCTGTGAATTGTACAGGTACTGTTATCATGCTGCTATGCTCATTTGCATATCTGCAACCACAACATGTACTACATGTCAGCTTGTTGTGCAGTAATAGGTTGCATCTGCTGCACATCTTTCCTGGCAAATATATTCCTGTACATCTGATTCCTTGTAAAGTGCTAGTAATGTCTGTAACATATCATATTGCCATTGATTATATGGTACATATTCAGATTCATAAACCTTCTTGACACATGGTGTGCACCATCTTTCCTGCTCAGCTATCAACCTTTTCCATGCTGTCTAAGCAATTTTACAGGTGTAATATCCAGAAATGAATAATGAACTACAGCTTAAACATTTCTACTGCCACTATACGTGCTAGAATTATAACCTCCCTTTTATTACCTCTGATGCCATGTTTGTTTCAAAAATGTAGTTAGCTTTATCTGCTGCTCTACCCTGTGGTCTTCACATGATAATGCCATGACTCATTTTCAGCTTTGTGTACACTGTTTAGGAACTTATAATTTACTGTCACTTCCTTTACTGCTTCCTGTCCAACTTCCTACTCAGTGTATCAATGCCCTGCCCACTGAAGTACTACCATTTACTGAACAGTACCATGTGATAAATAATGTTAACGCTGTTGCTGAAGCCCCAGGAAGACCATGCCCACTGGACTGCTAGTGAACAGAATTCAGACAAACTGGTCCGACATGAATTCTACTGATACTGCTGTTTTTGATAGGGCAGTCTGCCAACAACCACATATTCCCATATATTTTCAGATTGTGCTTTCATGATCTTCCTAACTAATGAAAATGACTGTAGTTACTTGTTTCTTTCCTTTCCTTTAGTCTTGTAATAGCTAGCCCACGGTGCAGTCACTACTACTAATGTACTTATCACCCCTGGGTGCAATCCCTGTGGCTCTAATACTTCAACTTTTATTGCTTTCATTTTCTCATAACAAAAACAAACAAAAAATGTGTATTCAGACCCATTTCTAGAAATCCCCTTTGACTCCCCTTCTGAACAAGTCAACCTCCTCTTCCTGACACAGAATGAGCACAGATAAACTTTGCTGTATTTCAGCTTTGCTGCTGTTACTGTCACCACAATCCCCTCTTTCCTCTCTGTCTTATTGCTGCTCTCACTACATTTATTTTTCCCATTTGCATTTATAACAAGTTTTCTACCCTCTCAGAATGGAATCCATTTTTGAGACTTCTTTATAACTTGTAATAACCAGACTCAGTTTGTGTCCCTTAGTAATAAACTCTGACACTTCTGCTGGCATGCTATGCAATGCTAGGATGTAATTTCTTTTTAGCTTTAATTTACTTAACTTCCTCCTTTTAAAACCACAAAAGCCACTTATTTATCCATTACTAGCCAACTTAACCAATACGTATTATACAAAAATCAGACTGATTATACATTTTGCAGTCAAAATGGATGAAATCTGCTCAAGAAATGAGTAGAGACGGGTATTTTGGATGCAGATCCTTAAGGTGAATAATAACCATACAGAATATTATATTCAAAAAGGAGCAGAAAGTGTTCTAAGAACTAAACCAACACAGGAATGGAGAAGGAGATTCTTCTGATTGGGGTGACTGCAATTAGGGGTACAGAGAATAGGCAAGAGGTGGCTGGAATTTACTGGTGAAAACTGGAAAAGGAACCAAGGTATTGGAAGCAAATAATTTAGAGAGGGGAAAGGTAACAGAATGGGAAGAAGCCAATAATTAATTTGGACTGCAGGCTAGATACTGCCTTCCCCATCATGGATTGATATCAGATTATAGGCAAGCAGAAAGGCATAGGGGGATCCTAAATGAAAAAAACAGCACTGATAGAGTTTTTAGTGGCATCTAGAACATAAGCTGCTATTAAAAAAGGGATAATTAGTAGGGCACATAAAATATTGCATGATAAGTATAGGAGTCAATCAGAGGAGGTTAGAAAGGATTGGGAAGAGAGACCGGATACAATTCACAAAGTAACAATAAGAGGATAAATGTATGGCTCCCAAATATGCAATAAAGTCTAGAAAATTTAGGATCTTTGCTTAGAGGTGTTTGCAAAGGTATTTTTATACACCAAGCAGACTCAAAAGATTTTCCTCAGGTAGACAGCAAGCATTGGAGGTGTGATGGGGATGAAAGAGGTAATTGGGAACATATTTTTGAGAGTGTAATGAGTTGGCAGACTTTAAATATTTCCTGCAGACTACTCTGTCTGAAATACTGGGTGAGCAAATTGGTGTAATCAAGGAATTTTTTTTGAGCTTTGATACAGAATCAGAATTGTCTAGACATAGTAAGACTTTGCCAAGTTTAGTTTTGGTGGCTGCCAAAAAACCAGTTACTAGAAAATGGTAATCAAAGTCTAAACCAACCTTACTAGAAGTAGTGAATGTAGTAATAGAGATAAAAGACCTGGAAGTGGGATCTTTAGAAAAGGGTAGGAACAAATTACATAGCAAAAATGGGAATTGTGGGAACAATACATGCAAAATTACATTTTGGAGAAGGAATGAGGTTTAAGGGAAGGCAGGAATTGAATGAGCTGTGTAATGCTTGACCGACAATCACTATGCAGAAGTTCATAAATGATGTATAATATTTGCAATTGAAAATATGTTAAAATTGTTTGTTTTCATTTATATAAATTTATGGTTGCCTATGCCATAAGTTGTTAAGATATTTCTTGTTTAAAAAAATGGAAGAGATCTATAGAGCAAAAAGAAGATCTGGAGCTGACCATGGCTCAGGCCATCATCTTCTCATTGCAAAGTTTAGAATAAATAAAAAAAAAAGCAGGAAATCCCCAGGCTAATCAGATATAAGCTCAGAGATATTGCATATGAACGTGTAATAGAGACCATGAACAGACTTATGGGATTTGAACTGGTGGACAGACTTTTTCAGGAACTATGGCTAGATGTTAGGGATAGTATCCATGAGGTGGAAACAGAAATATTTCATAAAAGAAGGTATTAAAGTGGACAAAGAAAGGAGAGAAAAGAAAATGGGGAGACTGAAAATGAGTTAAAATTAATTCAGAGTTCCAGAGAATGGCAGGAAGGGACAAGGGCATATTTAAATGTGAAGTGCAAAGAACTGTAAGATGATAAGAGAATAATAAACAGAGATATATTCAAGAAAACAGTGTAAAAATGCACTTACAGAAAGATGAGAAGGCCCAAACAAAAGCAGAAGATATAAAAAAAGAGGTAGCAGAATAACCCGCAAAAAACAGAGAAAATGACTATTTTACACACAAACAAACCACTTGTCATGCACAAATGTAGACGTTGTACCATTTGTAGGTACATATTAGAGGGACCTTTTCTAAACTTGCCACATTTGCCATACACTATTCCAGTGTCAGGTCATTTTAACTGCAAAACCAAAGGTGTGGTGTACATTGGGTTATGTTCGCATTGTACTGCATTTTATATGGGGATGACCACCTGGGTTGTCTGTGCCATGATTAAAGAGCACTACTATAGCATAAAAAAGAAGGATGGTAGAAATGCATTTTTTAAACACACTTTGAAGTGTCCCAACTATTATAAGTTCCTTTTTTCAGTTCTGGAACAGGGAACACATCATATAAGGGGTGGGGATTTTAAGACAGAGTTGGAACAAAAAGAAGCACTCTGGCAGATCAGGTTAAACTCTGACAAAGCACCAGGGATGAATGATGTAGTTAACATCAAGTGTTTCTTAAAGAACCGCAGGGTTCAATTGAACAAATACGTTTTTAACAGAAGTATATGTCTTTAATAGTTGAGTTTGTAATGTCACTTATTTGCGGGATGAAGATCTACTTTCTATTGGCTTACAGATATTTGTAAACTGAAAGATTTTTACTGTTGAATGTATTGTTTTCTGATGAAGTCTAATGACAAAAGCGGAAAATAAATTGTTGTTTATGCTAAAATATGTGCCTCTTGTTCTCAGTCTAAGTTCCAGTTCTTGTGGCAGGTAGCAGAATATGCAGGAAAAACTATATAGAAAAGACTCTAACATCATTGATAGATACGATAGTATGTTCACTGATCTAGATCTAAACATCATAGTGGCAAGTCAAATGGGGACTAGAATAACTTGATAAGAAAAGGACTCCAGAAAGTATTAGAATTCTAAGTGAATTGCTTAAAATCAGTCCTGCAAAATGAAACAGTTAGAATGCTGTTAATAATTTTTCAGCAAATTTGGAAAACCCATCAGTGCCCACTGGATTGGAAAAGGTCAGTTTATATCTCAAGCCCAAAAAAGGGCAATGCTAAAAACAACTCAAATGATCAAGCAACTGCACTTGTTTCACATACCAGCAAGGTACTACTTATGGCATGCGAGCTAGAATCTACCAGTATATCGAGCAAGAACTATTAGATGTATGGGCTGGTTTTAGAAGAACCAGGGGCACCAAAGATCCAATTGCCAGCATCCACTTACTTTTTACTTTTGCTTCATTAACCACTCCAATGTCTTTGATTGTGCAGACTATGACACACTGTAGCAAAATTTTAAAGAAATGTGGGTACTGAGCCACCTAATTTGTCTTCTGGATAATAAAAAAAGCAGACCTAGAAGCAAATGGTAGAACTGAGTATGAAATAACTGATTGGTCCAAGACTGAGAAGAGAGTTTGACAAGACTGTACATTTCAGTCTGACATATTTAATTTATATGCAGAATATGTAATGTGAAATGCCATGCTGGATGAATCAGATGCTGGATTCAAAATTGACAGGAAAAATATTAACAAGCTCAGATATGCACCTGTTAATAAAGGTAAAAGTAGAATGTGCAAAGACTGGCTTGCTGCTAAAAATTAAAACATATCATTTAGCCATATAAATAGTTGCAGATTGATGGGCAGGACGTGTAGGCAGAGAGAGATTTTATTTTCTTTGGTTCAAAGATCTGTGCAGATGATGACTTCATCTATGAAATTAACAGATGTTTGCTTCTAGGGAGGAAAGCTATGGCAAATAATAAATAAGATATTAAACAATAAAAACATGTTCAACAAAGGTCTGCAAAGTCAAAAGTAATGACATTCCCTGCCATAAGACATGGTTTTGTGAGTAAATAAAAGTGCACTCGATGCTTTTGAACCGTGGTACTGGAGAAAGCTTTTGGAAATTCTGTGGACTTCAAGAAGATGAAATCAATCAATACTTAAAGAAATAAGTGCAGACTACTCAATGGAAGCTCTGATAATAAAAGAAAAACTCCATAACTTTGGTTATGTAACCCAAAGACAAGAGTCACTCGAGAAGGCACTGATGCTAGGAATGGCTGAAGACAGAGGATGACATAGTCTAAGATAGAGGCCCGTTACTACCAAAGAATGTGAATTTATTTACATCCCCATGTTGTTCATTCTTCCAGTACCACTTATCTTATCTTGGATAGTGTATCTTTGAAATAGATCCCAGTTTTTCTAAAGCCTAGCTTTCCAAATTCCTGAAAATATATTTTGTGTGGCTTGTTTATGCTGCTTCACTAAATTTTTGTTATTTTGCATTTGTTAACCAGTAAATGAAATGGGCCTTAAACCTTTTTTGACCACAACTGGGGCCATGTAGACAAGCCATTACAAATACATAAATAGTCTGGAACATAACAATGCATATATCTAGACAGTGCACAATACATGCATTTTTGATTAAGAGAGTACATAAGAAATTGCATAACTACTCATGTCGGCTTGCATTTGCACAAGTGTAAGAGATTACATGTGAGAACTGTAGGCTAATAAAACAGTAGCAGTAGTGAAACCATTGTTAAGAAGTAATGTAGTAGCAGTTGTTACTATGAACTCATACTAGTTACATGGATTCACATTTATACTATAGAAAGTTGAATACAACACAGTTATCATGTAATTACTTCATTGGCCAAACCTTCAAATGGTCTTAGTGAAAGAAACAGCACTGAGAGAGAGAAAGAGAGAAATGGTGAAAAAAGAAATTAGAGCTGGAAGAGTTCCTGATTGATCAATCTGATACATTCCAAGAGTCTCCCACACTGTATATTTATATATATATATATATATATATATATATATATATATATATATATATGTGTGTGTGTGTGTATATATATATATATATATATGGTTCCCCTTCATATGATTGAATTTCTCTAAACTTGAAAGTCATAAACCCGAAACCAGAATCTCAAATTTAGAGAAACTCGAACATATGAAAGGGACAAAAAAAAAATTAACACCTTTCAAATGTTTTATACCTACTCCGAGATCGCGCTATAGTGAAGGAAAGGGAAATCTCCCATTCTGCGCTATATGCATAAGCGCAAAATGGAAGAATTTCCATCCCTCCGCTATAGTGCAGTCATGGAACATTCACATTTAAACTGCTAGGGTACAGGGGACCTGGCCCCCTGCAATAAGGTAAGTCAACTTTTTATTTTTTTAAACCTAAGGCTCCCATTCACAATTTTGAGTGAATGGAAGTTCGAGATTCTGGTCTCGAGATTATGAATTTCGAGCTTCCATCCATTCGATCTTGTGAAGGGAAACTATATATATATATATATATATATATATATATATATATATATATATATATATATATATATATATATATATATATATATATATATATAGATATAAAGTGATTTTGGAATTAGCATTACAGCTAGTCATAGAAAGATATGAATATTGCTGTTTTAAGCAACGGAGAAAGATAAAGGGTAGCACAGTTAGCCATTGTCCCTGAAGTAGTTACACTTGTTTTATTCCATGAGATCGTCTGTAATGGATTTCTTGAACATATGCAGCTGTTCAAGGTTTCTAATTTTTAGAGGAATGCCATTCCACAATGCTGGCACATCTTTACAGAATTTGTTTTCAAGGGTGTTTAATGTGATTGATGGTATCAGAAGATGAATGCTGTCTTGATTCTTGAGAGAACAGTAGTAATTTCTGATATTTAGTTTGTAGCAGAATATTGTAAATGAGTTTGTTAAGCAGAATTGAGGCTATGACCATTAGTGGGGGGCAATTGTTTTTGTTCAGAGTACTGCAGTGTTGTTCTCTATTCTTCCACAGGTGGGTGACTATGAGAATTTTGTCCTCAGCCATTTGAAGTAGTGAAGTATTCTGCAAGGAAAGCACTGCAATGACTGGGAGGCCATATTCCAGTCTGCAGAGAAGCATAATGTGATAAACTGAGAGGCTGCCAGTCCAGCTAGATAGTATTTTGGAAATAATTATATCGTATTTGTAAATATTAGCATAATCCACATGCCTCTTTGATAAATGTAAGAAAACTGCGTTATGTGCTGAGCTTCAAAAATGTAACCACAGTGCACACTGCTGGAAGAAAGAAGAAATGTGTATAAACGCTATACCTATGTAATGTATGTTGTATGGTAGAAATTGGGACATACAGAGTTAACTTGCAAACTCTAAGAAAATAAGCTGATAAGTAAAGAATTTTATGACTGTGTGTGATCTCAAACTAAGAGACAGGATGTCTGGACTAGGAGCTTCTTTCTATTGTCTTAAGACAGAGATAATTACTAGGTTTCAGATATAAAGTGTCTTTTATTGGTCTGTGACTTCCTGGCAGCTGCAGATCACAAATAAATGTTAAATTTTAAGTTCTGTGAGCTTGGGGAACTTAAGCAGAGGTGACAAGAATGATGTAATCTGAAATGATTCAGCAGTAATGTGTATTATCAATTGAAAAACTATCTCAGAGAGAAAGAGAGTGCATTTTGTATTTTGTTCTGAATCTGACAGCAACTCACCAGTACTTGCTTTGCTCTGTAAGTAAGACTTAGATCTTAATATTTGTCTTAGAAATAGATAGGAATATAGTCAGATTAATGTACATGTTTTCTATATTTATGTGAGACTGTCCTACAATGTTGTTTTAAAGTATTTCCTGTGATTTTTGAGCTCTCTAATGTCACTGTATTGAGTTAATAAGTATTGTTTTGTGTTTTTATTATTTAGTATTAAATATTTTAACCATTTTAACTGTGGCTGTTTTGTGTAGAGATATTTAAGCTCTTAAAGTACTTGCATGTATTTTGCGATAGTGTACAAACCACTCCAAAAAAGCCTTCAAGTCTCAGTCACACTTACCAATTAGATAATAAAAACATTGTACAGTACAATTGGACACCCTTTGGTAAGGGCCTCTAGAGTAGCTGATAAGAGTAGTTGGTGGCAATGATTACTACCTTATATCCTGGGCAGAAGGCGGCATAGCTAGTGAACCTGTGCCAGCCTTCCCCAGGAGTGTCTATGTGTTTGTATATAAATCAAATCTCAAAATGTGTATGTGTCAGCTACTTGGGCAGGGACACAAACCACTGGTTGGACAGAGAGGGTACTGGAGGTTTTGGCTTGACTACTCAGCTGAGATCTGAATCCTGTAGCTGTGCCAGTGGGGAGTCTTATTGGGGATCTGGAGAGACAGTGAAAAACCAGCCCCAGACTGACTGTGATCTCTGTGTGCTCTTAAGGGAAATTGTACTTTACTGTGTGTCTACTTGTTATCCTACCAATGTGCACGTCCCTCACTGGTGTTAGTAGCGAGGATAGAGGCTCCTTGATTATTAGGCCAGTGCACGGGTGTCACACATGTTAACAGGAATGGCCTAGCTTCAGTCATTAGCAAATTACTTATGTTATAAGAGTCTTTTAGCTGATTTAATCATTTATTGACTTGGGACTCAGTATGGGTATGAAAGGAAAGGTGTTGATCTAGGATGAGACCTAGATATTTTTAATGTGTCAGTGTGGGAAGGCCTCTTGATGGGTTAGTTATTGTTAGGTTTAGGAAGTTTTTTTTTATCTTTTGGGGAGTGACAAATAGCAGTTTCTGCATATTTGCTAAGAGTTTACAATTTTAATACAATTCCCATATCACTTTAAAGTCTTCCTATAGGTCATTGCTCAAGGTTGATAGGTGCTACTTTGTTTAGTTATGACAAAGTCATTGGCTTGTAGAATGCAAATCATTTGGGGCAGATCCCAGGTGATGTAATTGATAAAAAAGAGAATAGCAGTGGGCACAGAACAGAGCCTTTATCCAAAATCCTTATTCAAATGTTTAATCTACAGTAACAGGTGACCATCACTTTTTATCTATTGCACCTGAAATGCTAGTTAAGGTAAACATAGGAAAAAAGTCTCAGTCAGGGTTGGATCTGAGGAAGCCCTGTAAGCCAGTCAAATAACCCCTCTCATGGCCTGTAGAAGACTGAATATATAGAAAGAGCCTTTAGGCTATCAGTGAAGGACAGGGTATTCAGGTCATGAATTCTTTTAGGGCCCTTACAAGCCCTAAAATCCTTTGTGGGCATTCCAACTGTTGTACGTATCTGGTTAGGTACATGTGAAAGGGACATTGTACTCAATGATGGGTCTGATAAGCTCATGATATATATATATATATATATATATATATATATATATATATATATATATTTACACACACACACACACACACACACACACACACACATATATATATATATGTACATCTAATATATATATATATATATATATATGTGTTTGTGTGTATATATATATATATATATATATATATATATATATATGTGTGTATCTGTGTCTATATATATATATATATATATATATATATATATATATATATATATAATGTGCATGTGTGTGTGTGTGTGTGTGTGTGTGTGTGTGTGTGTGTGTATGCGTGCATCTACATATTTATGCCAGCAGTTTAAGGAATAAACAGGCTACTTTAGATCACAACATCTATTTTTTTATATATTTTATTGCTTCCTCCACCATATGTAATGCCCCAGTGCCCTTCGTCAATCTCTATAGGAAATCTGCAACAGTATAGGAGCAGCCTTATCTGATGCCATCCTGACAGTAGGGAGGCTTTTTTGCCTTGCCATTCCCTTAATCTCCATTTGCTCACACTCATGGTAGATCACAGCAGCAAAGCAGTCCTTATGTCCATGCTGTTAAGTGCATAACCTCCTTCGTGAATAATAAGCCTGTGCAGTTCTCAATGCATTTTGATGAAAATGGATGTTGCGTTAATTCATACTGGTAAACTGCAGAATGCCAGTCTGTCTATCGATGCAACTGCTTTGTCTGCTATCTTTCTCACATGTAGTGACTAAGACTGTTATTCAGTTCCTCCTTTTCCCATTCACGCATAAAAAGTATAAACAATATCACTGCAGTTAATGAGATCTATGCATTTTCAATAGGAACCATTGTATTGGTCATGGGCTTGTGGCAGCAACATGATATTTAGCATATAATGAATTCCAGGACCAAGGCATAGTGCATTTAGAATGCCCCCAGGCATACCCAGTATAGGGCTTAGGCCTGCCTAAAACTTTTCTTTGAAAAGTAAACTGATAAAATGTGCAAACTCCTTAAATCAGCTATTTTTCTGCCTTGAAACTATGCTTGTCTATTAGAAAATGGCAGTTTGTTGCTTTTGGGTCCTAACCTGTGGCCTGTTACTGAATCTAGGCTTGAATGTTGCAATGTCTTTTTCTGAAGAAAGTTATCAATTCTGACAATTTTCAAATATAGCTGAATCGGAATAAAAGTGAACCCAATTGCGAAGTAAAAATAAAGGAGTAATTAAACAACATGAAAACATTACACATTCTAAACAAGTATAGAAAAACAGTTTGGCACAGTATTTCACATTTACATATCATGTCTCATGTTCTCTACAATTTACCTTTGGGCTTTCCTGCTGAGTGCGATTTATTGGCATTTAGCATAGCCTGCTTCTTCTGAACTTCAGTG
Source organism: Protopterus annectens (assembly GCF_019279795.1). Taxonomy (NCBI): domain Eukaryota; kingdom Metazoa; phylum Chordata; order Ceratodontiformes; family Protopteridae; genus Protopterus; species Protopterus annectens. The sequence continues at coordinate 352,994,037 of NC_056734.1, read as the reverse complement.
ATGGCAAAGCCTACAAAATTGAATGTTCAAAATATTTAGCACTACAGGCAATTAAATGATTAGCCATATCAGCATACAAAAATAAAATAAAAATAATATTTAAAAGTCAACAGGAAATGGGGTATTGTTATGATGCAGGCCATAGCCAATATGCATGTCACTGTCAGAAGAAAAGATCTGACATTATATGAGGAAAAAAAAAATCTCAAAACTGCTTTTCAAGCCTAGTTACTAGAGTAGATAGGAAGCACACAACTGTCTCTGTGTATTTCCAAAAGCGGTATATTCCTTTAGAGAATGGGTGACCTGCACATCGCCATTCAGATTAGAGAACAAATGTTCTCCAGCAGGGTGTTAACGTACAGATAATGACTCCTCAAAAAATGAGACTACTAGAAGAAATCTGGATGAAGCCTAAAATAATGGAGAAACAAAGGCTTAAAACAGGGACAGATTTTAAATATTGTTCTTATAAAATTAGAAAGTTGCTAAAATAATAAAATTTATGTTAGCATGCATTTTATGACAAAAATGGCATTTGAAACTCAAATGTATGTCATAATTTAATGATGGCAACCCCCAATGATTTGCCAGCAAACCACAAATTTTATGAGGAAGAGACCAAAAAAATGAGGTAAAAATCTGGAGACACACACATACATACAAAAACTGTTTACTTTGCATTCTACAGATAATTTTAACAGGTTTGTATCAACATTTTGGAAAAGTTGCAGTAAGACTAGTAAGTTAGCCACGTGGAATGTGCATATTATAAGTAAGAGACCTCTTTTTACATTTAGTTTTGACATTCCGCTCACTATCCATCATCTGCCAAGGCATGGTACCCATTTCCACACAAGTGAGGAGTTAGGAGTGTTCTAGTAGGTTTACTATCAAAATGTTAAGTGGCTTACTCGACTATGCACATCCCCGAACTGGAACAACAGAAAAACATCCAGCCGACTGCTCAGAATGTCGATCCTTTTGAAGTAAAAAATTTACATTCGACTGCTCACCATCCAGAAAATACATTCACTAATATGCAGAGAAATTTCTACTGTTTTGCAGGGGGGCAAGCACCCCCTGCACCCCATCTCCCCTGCTACTTATATAGTCTAACTCCAAGATCATACTACAGTGAGGAAAATCTCCACTGTAATGCGATGCACTTCAAAACACAGATGCTCTAAACTGCAATGTTTGAAACTGATGTTTCAAAGTCAAAAGGAATTGTGCTCGCAGTTTTGCCTCTCTGCACCTCCTTGTTCGACCTTCTCACAATCGAGGTAAGTCACTTCAAAATTTTGATAGTAAACCATTCCAGTACTATGTCATCCTTATGATATGGTAATGGGGGTGTTATCCCTTTGGCTTACACTTAGTTTCCCCATAAATGGAGTCTAACTGTATCAATGAAGTTCATGTGCACATGCTACAGTGCAAACATCCCAGGGTGCAATCATCTCGCATTGTGAGGTGGACACCCTACACTGTAGACAATGATCTTGCATCTCCCTCTCACTTTGTCTACCTGAGCTAGAAATACAGACATAACTATTCAGGAAACAACCCCTCACCTTCTCAGTACCACTCGGTTTCCCCCAACAGTCATTTGGCACCTTGTTTGTTATTCTGACAGGGTCACATACATCACAGATGGAAATTCTTCCTCTGTACTAGTGACTCAGAGTCAGTAAGATTGCCAAAAAACTGACTTGCTGTACTGCATATTACCTGGGTATCAAATATGTTTCTTACAAGGGATAATACTTTCCCAGGCAACGCCAATATTAGCGGCTAAGTAAACATTCTGTTGGAACGTTCAGCTTCAGGTACTCACTATCTTTTATTTTACTGACATGCAAACTCAGTCATTTTCAGACATGGTTTAAAAACTCATCACATTCTTCCAAGCTTGAACATTATGTTGTACTTCATACATACATGTCAAATAATCTTCTGGTTGTTTGTTGGATGTAGTGAAAGAATGTTCTAGTTGTAAGTTTTTCAGCAGAATCAGGTCAGATGGCAAAACAGGCCCCTTCAATGAAGTCTTTAGGATGTTTTGAACAATGATCCTTCCCATAGTCTAGTGGAGTAGTTCATCTTTTCCAGCTACTCTGTTTTTTTCATTAAGAATTTCTGAACTTTTTTAAAGCTGTGTCAGATGTCTTCTGCTTTAGGCTGCAGCATACAGCATTATATTCTATTACAAGTCTAATCAATATTTTAGATATCTATATATATCTATATCTACATATCTATACATATATCTATATATTTATATATATTCTATTTATATAATATATATAATATATGGGTTCTGTTCAGAAGCTCGAAATACTGAAATCTCGAATTTCAGTATTTCGAGCCCAAGAAGCTGAATCCACATAATAGCGAAAGTTTAGAAGAGCGAAATTCAAAACCTTGAATGCCGGAGGTTTTGAATTTCGCACTTCTAAAGTTCGCTATGGTCATGTATTCAGGTAAGTGTGTGTGTTAAGGGGTTTGGGTAGGGACTGTGGTGTGTGTCAGTGTGTTTTGTTGCTGTGATGTGTGTGTGTGTGTGAAGAGAAAGTAGCTTGTGTGGTGGTGTTTTGTGTGTGTTTGTATGTAGTGCGACCTCGGAGTGAGAATATTTAAGTAGGGGTGTGTGGGGGGTGCAGGGGAGCTTGCCCCTCCTGTTTTCATGTAGTAGAGTGATTGTGTGTGTTTGTGTGTGTGTGTGTGTGTGTGTGTGTGTGTGTGTGTGTGTGTGTGTGTGTAGTAAAACCGCGAAATTCAAAACTTCCAGTATTCGAGGTTTTGAATTTCGTGGTTTTTAGTTTTCATTGTTTTGTGGATTACACTTCTTGGGCTAGAGATACTGACATTTGAGATTTCTGTATTTCGAGCTTCTGAAGTGAATCCATAATATATATATATATATATATATATATATATATATATATATATATATATATATATATATATATATATATATATATATATATATACACATACTATTATGCTTCTCCCTAGCTTAACTCTGGAATTCTCTCCTTACCACCCTTTGAAATACTCAGAGCCACTCAAACTTCAAAACTCTTCTCCAATCTCACCTCCTTTCAAAGTGGGAATGTTCCTGTACCCCTACCACATAAACTCTTTAACACCATCTTCCATGCACTATATACCTCAACCTTCTATAGACTCAGTGGACAATCCCAGTCCTCCAACAGTAATAAATACATACATATACATACATAGACATATAGGTCCAGCTGGTTACACCTTTGACTGTGAGCTATGGTATATGGCACAGACCAAGTCTTTCTGACTAAGGCAGCAGGACATGTATCAAAGCTTGATGTATTGTTCACTGCGATTCCTTCATCTTTTTTTTTTACTGTCAACTTTTAGTATTTTTCTATTACTATCAATATCTGAATAAGCAATATAAGCTAAGTATATAAACTCATAAAGCTTATAAATTCTTCATGGAATCCCTGCACTCAACTTTTATCCATGCATTATGTAATAACCTCCTTTTCTCACAGATTACACAATGAGCAAGCCTTGAAGTTTCACTTACCTCATATTGGAAAATAGTTGCCTCTTTCATTATTCACATCTACACGGCTAGTTTATTTGATAGCCTGGATCATCTTGCTTTTCTGCTCTAATTTCTTGAAAATGTCTTCTGAAGTCAAAAGCAAAGAAAAATTCCTTTCTCCCTACTCTCAACAGCTGACCATTAGCTCCTCTCCTCAATTACCAGTTCTACTGGAACCACTGTAGCCTCTCCTGGGCTTTAGCCAACCCATGTCCAAGGCCTGTGAGGAAATCAAGGATACTGGTGCACAGTATCATACTGGTACCCAGGAGTGGGTATCCCCTTGAAACCCCCCCCTGTGGCAACTTTACGAGCTCTGCTATGGCTACCTTTGGGAGATGCATGCCTTCTTCCACACATGCTCAACCTGCCTACCAGGCAGAACACTGCTTGTAGCATTGACCTCTCTCCTGGCTCTTCATGCTTCAGTTGCAGAGAGCCGGCCTGACTCCTTCTTTCAGAATGTGTGAGCTAACATCACCTGCTCACTCCCATCCTTTTTCCACTGATCTCCCCAGTGCCTGTTTTGCTAACTGAACATACATTTTCTGTGCTGCAGTTAATGCTTTATCCATCTGTGCCACAGGGCCTGATCAAAGAGAAGTTCCATATCCAGGAAGGCATTCAAAAGCTGTATCCTTCCATCCTTGGGGATGACCTGAATACAAAGCAAGGCATGCCTTCTAACCACTATGCCAGTAATAGCCACCTTGGAACAAGGGTTGACTGTACAGTATAGTCACTTTATCGAAGGCTTTCCTTTTCTAGAATGTCTGGGTCAGTGTGGTATTTCTTTTTTCTCTAGCAGTTTCTCTGGACATATTCTCCATTTGATTTTTAGTGTATCCCCTTTGATACTGAATCACATGGGTCTGGTAGTTGATGGCTTTGATTTCAAGAGCTGCAGATATATATTCTTTCCAAATCTATCCAACATTCTTGCTTCCATGTCACTGTGTAGATTGGTAACTCATTCCTTCCAATGTAGTTCTGCAAGTTTGCACTGTAACTTCCAATGGGAGGAGCCTACATTTTTTGATAGAATCAAATTATGTCCTCACATTGCAAACAAATGTTCATATCTAGGGAACCACTGGGGTTACTAAAGAAGTGTAAATGATAAACTCTTCGCCACAAACCATTTTATAGTGATAGTATTCTTTAGGCCCTAGGTTTTGTAAGTCACAGTAAACAAAGTAACTATTAAGTTTGTAATATTTTGCAAACAATTTACAATATCTCAGGCCAATGATGTTTCCAGGACCATGCAAAAACTGTTAGGCTTCTTTGATGAGAGTTATGCATCAAAGTGCTCTCAAAATTGTCCTCAAAGGCTTATACCACAGGAAAAATGGCCAGAAGTTTTGACTCCTCCATGTCTACAAACTAGGTATTGTCCATGGGACTCAGAGAGCTACTTTAACCCCCTCCCCATATGAAATGTTCCTGGATTAAGGTTATGGTGTCCTATGGCACTGCTCCCATAGTAGCTTTATTCTCACTGATGGTATCATTACCAGAGAAGAGTAAATCTGGTTGCTTAACTTCAGATCCTCTTCCTCACTTTTGATTTCATTGCCCCTTTAGGTAAGGGTCCCCCCTTTTCTTTTAGTCTGAGGAGCTACACTTGTAGTGAAAGGTGCTGGGGATTCCATAAATGTGAGTATAACTTGCTGCCAAGCTGCCATGTATTCCTCAGTAAATGTCTTGTAAACTGAAAATGGTAAAATGGTCAAAGAAATTACAGATCACTGTCTGGAAGTGACAGTTCTGCTATCTTCCCCTGAAGGGGCTACCATAGTTTGCGACAAAGACTGACTAGATGCCTAAATGGGGGGGGGGTGATGAAGATGCACTTCTGCAGGGCAGGTACAGGCCTATGCAGGACTGCTGGGATAACAATGGTCATATACTTTCCCCTGATATCTTTTTTTATAATTACTTTCTTGGGATGTTTGTCTATTTTCTTGTGCTTAGCCTTCCTTCTTTGGGACTCTGTGTTCTTTCTGCCTTTAAAGCTACTGGAAGGCTGTCCAGCTGTGGGAGAAGAAGAGATTGCTTTTCCCAGCATTGACCTTTTTGCTCTTCATAAAAGCCTTCAGATTTCTTGGTCTCCTGAGAAAGATCTTTTTAATGAAAGTTTTACAGAGCTCACAGCTAATTACTTGGTATTTCTCCCCTGTTGAAACTGTCTTGTGTGTGTGTCTGAAGCTCTGCACTAGTTGTTAAACTGCTCTGAAATTCCTTTAAGTGTTAATTAGCTTGGGGGGTTTTCTGATAACATTAAAACCTGTGTTGGTTACATCTCTGGTAATCATTTTAAGTAGAGTTGCTTGCCACTGAGATTTGTCTGCATACATCAACTGGACATAAGCTGATTTAAGTATATTTCTTGCATTTTATTGTGGTTGTTATAACTTGGACTGATTCCTCAGATCCAGCTCTGTTGAAACTGTCTTCCCCCTTCCCCACTCCCCTGTTCTTGGATGTAGTTTAAATTTGGTGGCCTGTAGATTTGATCTAGGACACCCATCTCTTTACAGCATTCTATCTAATAAACCCTTTCTGCACTTGCTTTTAGTCCTTTTTAATTTAATTACATTTTTTTCATACTGTGTGTGGACTAATATTGCTACATACAATTGTTTTATAGCATTTAGTGTCTGTTTTTCCTTGTCTCTGTAAAAATCTCTTGTTTTCCTGCCTTACTGAACTAGAGTGGTCCAGTTTCAGAGTTGCTGATCCCTGGGCTTTGTTTTTAGTTCCTGTTACTGATCCATTGCCTTATTAGGAAGGAGGGAAGTTTCTTTGCTTACCAGTCGTGGTGGCCTGCAGAGTGATCCGTGGCTTTCCCATTGTTATTTTACTGCTACTTTAAGTGATTTCTGCATTTTACACTGTTTATTGCACTTTAAGTTACTAATTGTTGCTTATAGCATTTACTGTCTGTTTTCTCCTTGTCTCTGTTTTTAGTTCCTGTTACTGATCCATTGCCTTATTAAGAAACTAGTAGTCCATTGGTCGAGTGACTTTCTACCAGATATAAGTATTTTGTGGCCTGTCCAATTTGGTGAAGTTTCAGCAGAAAAACTAGTAGTCCATGGGTTTTGGGCATTTTGTTTTCCAGCTTGTACCAACTCAGCACAGATCCTCGTGTGGGCCCTGCAGAGAGCAGAGAGCTAAAAGAGTGACTTCTACCAGATATAGCATTTATAGCATTTACTGTCTGTTTTTTCCTTGTCTCTGTAATAAAACAAAAATATCTCTTGTTTTCAGTGGGAGTGGAAGCACTGCATATCCTATAACTGAAAAGTTCATCTCTACTTGATTCCCAAGTACTTATTCTCTATTGTAAAAAAGCCTAGCTTACTCCTACAGTACTTGCATCTCTTTATCTACTACTTTAGTATGTGAGGCTGAGCTCTCTCAACATAGGACTGGCAAGACCAGACAGGAGGAGAAGGTAACCACACACAATACATACCCAGTCACCAAAAGGAAAAACTAAGGGTAATGCCAAACAAAACTAAGACTCTCTGTACCAAAGGCAAGCATCCAGTCTCTTCTTTAGCTATGTTAGAAACCTAAATTACTGAACCTACACACATTGCCAACATACTGGCTGACAGGTTCAGTGCAAGGCAGTCCATACAGCCTACCTCGACCTGGCGTACAAGCAAACACAGGAGGGTTATGAACCTATGAACCTATGTAGATGATTGCTCATAGAAGGAATTTGCCTTCAACATGTACACTCATTGGTGACTTTTTTCAGGGATGTCTTGGGCCACTGACAAAATCCCCCAAAACAACCCACTTTTTCCAAAACTTTAGATTTATGTAAATCACTACAAATATATATTTTTTAATTTATTGATTTATTGACACTTGATTACTGGGAAAGTCCAAATGGGTAGGTGCCCATTTTCAGCAGAGGCCCAGGAAGAAAACTCCAAAGTTTTACAAAAACATTTTAAGGACAATCATTTTACAGTCTTCAAAGTAGACATAATCTGAAAACATTGGTTAAGCACAGATACAACTTACATGACAATGATTTAATATTTACATAAATTTTAGCCAGTTTAGAGAAATTAAAGGTAATTTATATAATACAAAGAAGAACTGCAGTGTAAAGTGGAAGGAAAAAAGAGGGTTGTGGCATATTTAGATAGAGAGCTAGGGGAGAAAAACTGACTGAAGTAAGGAAGTGAGTGAAGTGGGGTGGGGTAAGGATGTGCAAAGTATGAACAGAAACTTGTTCATATTTAGGGATATATTTTAACTTGGGGTTGAGCAAAAACATATTATATACATATTCTTAAACAGTGAGCACTACATCATTAAGTAAAAGTAACTGACAACATAAAATCACAACTGCACAAATCAACAACCCACAAAACACTGAGATTAAAGTACAGTGGAGAAAGGGCATATTCCCAAGCCCTACTGCCCTTCAGTCCAGCAAAAGTGCAACACCATAGAAATAAAGAACACTCCAGCTGTAGCCAAAAAACAGACTTTGCAGGTGCAATACCAAAGTTTAATACCACTGGTTAAAATAAAATCACACTGTGTAAATAAAAATCTTGTATACTAAAATCCAAAAACACAGTCCACAGTCAAGTGCTTTCATCAAATAAGACTTCATCAGAAGTGTGGATAAGAGCAAGCATATGTAACACTCCCCCAATCAAAACTTCCAATTAATTATTAAAGCAATTAGCAACACTGTACCCACCCCATAAAAAATGCAAACCAAACACTGTGGTAAAAGAAACATTAGTTGGTAGAAAAAAAGCAAACAGTTTGTTATAAAGGTAGTTCTAAAAAAAACAAAATAGTCTCCTTCTTAGGCTGATTTATTTTATAGCCGTGTTGCCCTGAACTTTAATTTTGGTTTAACTGAAATATTATCATTGATACCTGGGGTAACATTGGCATTCAAACGAAGTTTCCACCTCATTTCAGTCCTATCTATTCTGTTTTTCCAGTCACCATCCCCAAAGTCCTTAGCCACCACGCATTCTTGCTAAGACAAGGTTAAACAATGTTTTCAATCCTGAGTCTATCGAAAACCCACTTTCTCAAATGACTACTTGGAGTTTAAAAGTAGTCATCCTTTACATGTGAAAAGAAATATAGTAAAGGGTCAGATGGTCCGTAGCAAGAATGTTTTCAGACCTCAAAGTTGCAAAGGTTGAAATGAGTACCCTGGTGAATTTATTTGTAGTAAGGGGATATCCACTGGAGTTTGTTTTACCTATTTGTGACCAAGTGATTGGCGAATGGGGTTCAAGATACAAACCATTGTTGGGGGTAACCCAGAATAAAGAGGTATCAGATCCCCATTAACAGAGAGATGATTTTACCTATTCCATGGTACTAATTTATGGGGAGACTAGTAACAAAATTAAGGAAATTCTCAAGAAAAACTGGGTGCTTTTTAAAGGGAATGATGAACTTCTTGTGTCCGTTGGTAAGGGGCCTACTTTTTTAGAACACCCCATTGACTCCTAAGGGGACCACTAAATGTGGGGCCTGTGACTATTTTAAATTTATCATTACAACTCCCACCATACAAGTTGGTACTAATGGGTACGAGGTAAGATTAGCTATAGGTTCATGTGTCACTACAGGAGTAGTATATATTGCTATCTGTCAGGATTGTCAGGATTTTTATATTGGCAAACTGAGAGGAGGTTTAGAAGGAGGATATACAAGCACATTTACAGCATTAAGAAACAGGATGAAAATAATGCACTATACCAACACATTAAACTGAATTCTGACCTTACTTTTCTTTTTGGTATTTTGGAAGTGGTGGCTAAGGACTTTGGGGGTTGTGACTGGAAAAACAGAATAGATAGGGCTGAAATGAGGAGGCAACTTCGTTTGAATGCCAATGTTACCCCAGGTATCAATGATAATATTTCAGTTAAACCGGAATTAAAGTTCAGGGCAACAAGGCTATAAAATAAGTCAGCCTAAGAAGGAGACTATTTTGTTTTTTTTAGAACTACCTTTATAGGAAACTGTTTTCTTTTTTTCTACCAAGTAATGTTTCTCTTTTACCACAGTGTTTGGCTTGCATTTTTTATGGGGTGGGTACAGTGTTGCTAATTGTTTTAATAATTAATTGGAAGTTTTGATTGGGGGAGTGTTTTTTATTAGGACATATGCTTGCTCTTATCCACACTTCTGATGAAGTCTTATTTGACGAAAGCGATTGACTGTGAGCTGTGTTTTTGGATTTTAGTATACAAGATTTTTATTTGCACAGTGTGATTTTATTTTAACCAGTGGTATTAAACTTTGGTATTGCACCTGGAGAGTCTGTTTTTTGGCTACAGCTGGAGTGTTCTTTATTTCCAGAACTTTGGTTAGTGCAACACCATACACAACATTCACATTCTCATGCACATACATCTACCAAACCACACCGCACCACTTGCTGCCTCTGTTTCTTTAATTGTCAAGTCTCTTGAGAGTACATATTATCAGCAAAGGTCTCTGCTTCTTTCCCACGTCTCTCTCCTTATTCTAAATATTTGACAGGATGTCTTGTTAAAGTCGGTAATGTATTTTACCTTTCAGTACTGTGCTTTAAATTAGCAGGATTTCAGTTTCTGAGAGACTCTTTCTTGCTCGTGTTTTCCTAAGTGGTGGTTTAGAATTTGGATTGTATAATATTGTTTCTAAGCATTTATCATCTGTGATTGGGGTGAACTATTTTCCATACATGTATATGTGTACACACACACACACACACACACACACACACACACACACACACGTATACATATATATATATATATATATATATATATATATATATATATATATATATATATATGCACACACACACACACACACACACACACACACACACACACACACACACACACACACACACACACACACACACACACACAAAATGTATATCTATACATATATATATATATATATATATATATATATATATATATATATATAAAATATATCTGAAAGTGTTTGCAGACCCATACCATGGCTAATGTTTCTTTCTTTGTCTGTGCCTCTTTCTATATCTGTTAATGATCTGTTTGCATAAACTCTCAATTTCTGGTTGCATCCTTTACCGGGAATAGGATTGTGTCTGCGTCTACTGAAATTGTCTCAAATTGCAGTATTTTCTGCTCTAGCTTTCCAAATAGAATATAAATGTCTCTGACCTTAGGCTCTTTTTTAACTGCTTAAGGGTTTCTTAGTGCATTTCTGACAACACAAAAGGTGCATCCTTTTTCATAAATTTTCTGAAGAGGTGTAATGATGTACTAAAGTCCTTTCTGAATTTAAGGTTGCGATTAGTTGTATCCACTAAGCTTTTTAACGCCTTAGCATGTGAAGAAGGTATTGCATTATATTCTTCTTCTTCTTTTATATGGTCAGTTGACATTCCTCTGTCTGAGAATATGAGTCCATAACACTCAAGAACACCTATAATCAAATTTCTTCCCTGTTTAATTTCTAGCTATTCCCTTGCAGTCTGCTTGGTACTTTTCTTAGTGTTTCCTTTTTTTTTTTCAGACTCATGTACACTGTTACACTATCCCTGTAGTTTCTTACATGTTCTTACATTTTTAATGTCATACATCACTTGCAATATAACATAATGAAAATTTACTGTTGCAGAGATAATATCAAATATTAGTCTCTTAGATCTTGTCAGACTTACACGTATAAATAATATGGCACTGCTCCTGTTTTCTGGTGCAGCTCAAAGTCCAATTTGCTAAATAAAGTTGCCTGAATCACCTCACTTACTGTACCTTCTCCAACTGATGTTAGCTCTCTTTCCATCTGTTCTGTGCTGTCTGCTGTTTGTTTTTCAGTACAAATCCTTACCTCTTCAGGTTTTGGGGAGTTGGTAATGACTTAAGATATGACACCAAATATCATTTAAAAAATGGCCATTCTTTCTCAGTTTTAAAAATCTCCTTCTACTTGATTATACGTGACCTAATTGTCGGACTGGATTTCTTTTTCTCTCATGCTGTGGATTAACATTTCAGCAGGTTTATTTCTTGCACTTTACTCATATTTTGCTCTTTGCAGGACACACATGACACACACTTCTGGGTGGATACCACCCTGTACAATGTCTGCAATCTGCTTTGTTGCTTTGGCTATAAATTACTGTATTTACAAACATCTCTTCTTTCATTTTTATTCATGTATTCAAAAGTTTTTTTATTAATTTTCTTCCAAGAATAACAAATAGCTTAATTAATGTTTATCCAATTGATTACAACAGATAATAAACTATATACAATATTTACATTTGGCCTGAAGATATATTATCAGATAAACCAATCTAGATCAAATTTGTGTGATACATAGACAAGTATTTTCCTCTTTTTTCCCTCTCATTCAAAAAGAGTCTGAGTTCATTTTTAATGTCTCAGTAAGAGATATCTTCTTCCATGGATTGTTACTCCATGACTTAGGTGTAATCCTTAGTTCCTTGACTTTATTTTCCACCAGCGCTGTTTTGTTCAATAATCTTAAGAATTCTTCAAATGATGGTTCAGTGTTGGATTTCCATTTTCTGAAGATACACTTCCTAGCAACCGTTAGAACTGTCCATAGTAAATATAATTCATGTATTCTTTTCTTCAATACATATTTGCTTTATGCTATCAGCTTTGTTGATGGTTCTTGTATTACATACCATAGCCTTCTTGGCTTGCATCTCTGACTTCTCTATGGACCTTTCAAAATTCAGCACTTTCTCTAAATTTGTGTCTACCTCAGATAATAGTTTTCTCCTTATGGTTACTCAGGTGTAAGTCTGTATTACCTGTTTTTATCTCTTATAACATCTTTCTCCTTACTCTTTTTTTATTCTTCTTCAATTGTATATCTGCATTTATAGGTTCATAGGTTCACCTGAGCAGAGTGGAGGAGGGACGTTGACTACAACTCTGATCTGAGATATATAAGTATCCTGTTTTTTGGCTTATTTATACTGATTATTGCTTCTAACAATTTATATATAGCACTTTTTATTGCCTGCTGCATACTTTTTACTGTATTTTATTGCTATTAACTAATCTGCATGGGTAACTGATTTGTTTGTAGTTAAAAACATTCTGTAGAGTCTCTTTGCTCCTTTATTTGTTTAAAAACTTTCATTTTGTGGCTCACTGCTGTCATAAAGATTTCTGTAGTATTTGCTGTATAAAGAGTGTAGGCTAATAGCTTTAGTATTGTCCCAGTTCAGATTTGCTGGCTCTGGGCATGTTTGTCTTTGCAGTGATTGCTCAGAGCATATGAACAGGCCATCTTAACTTAGCAGAAGCCTTTCTTTACCTTTGTGGCTGGATTGTGTTGATTGGCTGCTGACTAGTGGGGGCTGGTTCTTTTCTGCTTTTTTTTTAAGTTGTCTAAGGTTGTATCTTCTGGTATTTAAGCCCTAACTTTGAGAGGATTTCTGTCCATACACACTGAGCAGAGTGGAGGAGGGGTGTTGACTACAACTCTGATCTAAGATATATAAGTATCCTATTTTTTTGGCTTATTTTTACTGATTATTGCTTCTAGCAATTTATATATAGCACTTTTATTGCCTGCTGCATACTTTTTAGTGTATTTTATTGCTATTAACTAATCTGCATGGGTAACTGATTTGTTTGCAGTTAAAAGCATTCTGTAGAGTCTCTTTGCTCCTTTATCTGTTTAAAAACTTTAATTTTGTGGCTCACTGCTGTCATAAAGATTTCTGTAGTGTTTACTGTCTAAAGAGTGCAGGCTAATAGCTTTAGTATTGGTCCCCACCCTCCCTCCCTGTTGGTGTCTTGTTGTTATACTTGGTGGCTTTGCAGTTGCCAGCCCCTACTGTAAATTTGATATGGGACACTTCTCCCAGTCTAGTGTCATTAGCTCATTCTACCTAATGCAGAGAGAACATCTGAGAAGGCCTTCTGTTCCTCTTTTCTCCCTTTCTAAAAAAACATTTTTTGCCTGAATCTCCTTGTGTTCTGACTGTGCTTCTCAAACATTTTGGAAATATGGAGTATATTTTAGTGCATTTATTATAACTGTATTTGCCTTAATATTGCTACAACTCAAGTGCTCTTGTTTGCACTGCATCTGAATTGTTTAAGTGTGTTTTAGCTGCTTTTCTGTATATATAGACTTCTCTGTATATGTAGACTAGCTACTTATTCTACTGTATTACTGCCTCAAATCATTTTTCAGTTGTGCACTTGACTTGCTTCATTTAAAAAGTTTTAAATTGCTAATTTTGTAGAGCTTTAATTGCATTTACTGTTTAGGACTACACACTCAAGTGTGTTAGCCTTTTCTGTGTTTATTGACTGTATTATTGCATTGTTTAGCCTGTTTTAACAAAAAAATGTTATCTTGTTTGCTTGTTTCCCGCCTTTCCTAGCCAGTATAGTCCAGATCCCAGGCTTTGCTTGTCTCAGGACTTTATGTGTTCAGAGCTATCCAGACCTTGATCTGGTAGAGGAAAGTCCTACTGCTTACCAGTGGGAGTGGTGATCATTGTACTGCCTATCTAACACTAGAGGAGTGGTTTCCAGCTCTGAAACTGTAATTTTATTAGCCTTTTTGGGCTGATTTCTATCCCTTTCAACTTTCTGGCTTAAAAACACGTGTGTTTGCACATTTTTCACATCGAGCAGCACTGCGGGGCTACAGTTAAACTATTCCAGGTGCCAGAAAGTCTGCTCTTCAAATTTTCCCTTAGAACTAGCTGGTTTCTCAGTAGTAGCACTAAAATCTGAACCCCTGTGACTAGCACTTGCTCTAGAACCTGCTGGAAAGCACTAGGAAGCCTGAAACTGATACAAACACTCAGCTCTCCTTGTCAATAAGGAAAAATTAATCGTAGGCACTAAACAGCCTATAATTGCAAAGTACCTTGCAAAGGTAAGGGAAAACAGCTCTTGTACTTTACAAAAAAAAAGCACCTAAACAGGCATGTCTAAGGGTCAGCTTCTGGTGATTTTTCCTGTCCAACTGGTGAATCTGGGCATACTGGGGCAATGTGGCAACTGCCTCATGTACACAGACAACCCTCTCCTCCTACCACCCAACATTACAACCTGCAAGAGATGCACTTACATAGCCAGACTGGAAGCAAAGCTCTCTCTGGCCAAGATTGTGCTAGACAGTCAAGAGGAGAAGGTTAAAACCTGCACTACACATCAAGCAACTCATAGCCCTTCAACACCCACACCATTAATACCCATACATAGCAACACTAAAACCACATATGTAGAGGCCCTTAACATTAACCTGCCCAAGCAACAAGGACCTCTGAAGCTAAAATGCAAACAAACACCAGTCACAACCAAAGTGACACATAGCTCATCATAACACCAGTTTGCCACCCAACAACAGCCCCTAAGGCAAGACAATGTACCCAACACTTTAGTCATAGGTGACTCTATAGTCAGGCACACTGATGTCCCACTCACCAGGCTGAACAAGGAGAAAATTAAAGTCAGCTGCCTGTCAGGTGCCAGGATCCACCACATAATGCATGCACTCAAGTCACTCCACAACAAGTACAGATACGACTCTGTCATTGTCCATGTTGGAGTGAATGACTTAAGACGTACCTCCCTGGACTACATGAAAAGAGACATGGAAGAGCTCTCGGATCATGTGGCCCTGGCAGGTATGACCCTAGCTCTGAGTAGCATCCTGCCTTCGTCCAGAATGATACCACAGTATAAGGACAAAATGATTGACTTCAACAATTGGCTAAGCTTCTGGTGTCATTCAAAGGGGATCCAGTATCTGACTGCCTGGGAAGACATGATCGACAAACCACGATACTTTGCCAAAGATGGGCTGCATCTGTCACCCCCTGGGATTCAGGTTACTGGCTAAGGCTCTTGCCACCCGTATAGTGCCTTTTTTAGGCAGGGTTCAAAGGACAAAACCACCACCGTAACAGATACAAGTATGCAAAATCTGAAGGTAATGCTACTCAATGCTAGAAGTCTAAACCTCAAAATGCACTCTCTTGAGGCACTCCTAAAAACGGAGAACATCGATATCTGTGCAGTAACTGAGACCTGGTTAAAGGCTCCAGAGAGCACCCCTGCAATACCAGGCTACAACTCTTACCACATTTTTCGGCCACAAAACCAAGACCGAACCACTAAAGGTGGAGGAGTGTCCATATTCACCAAGGATATTCACACCTCCAGGCTAGCTGCCCAACACAATGCATCTGAAATTCTCCAGGTGCAACTAACACTAGGTAAGACTGCAATCCAAATTTTAGCTTGCTACAGATCCCCCACCATGCCCCAAGATTCTCACTACACCTTTCTAAACATACTGGAAAATATTAAGATACAACCAAACACCCTAATACTGGGTGATTTCAACTACCCTGCCATTAACTGGGAATACTACTTGGACACCAACACCTTTTCCCAATGGTTCTTGGAATTCATAAATCCCAATGCCCTGGATCAACTAATCCATTGTCCTACCAGGGGCTCCAATATCCTATGCCTGGTCATTATCAACATGGGAGATAGATGCTCCACACCAGTGGTCACCCCCTCATTGGTCAGGTCTGACCATAAGCAAATCACCCTTGACATCCACATCCCACCCCCACCCCCCAGTAAAGAAACCTCTGTAAAAAACTTCTCCAAAGCCAACTTCATGCAACTGAAGTCAGAAGTGACAAACTTCATGACACCCATGCAGATGGGATCTGAAAGTTCGACTGCTGAATCCTATACTAAGGCACTGTGCGAGCACATCCACTTGTGCATGAATCGTGCCATCCCAAATAGAACCAAGATGCTTTTGTCCAAAAAAAGGAAGCTGATCTGGTGGTCCCCTGCTATAAACAAACTATACAACAGAAGGAAGAAACTGTTGCAGAAAAGAGGAAAATCCCAGGATGCAAAAAACTCCCTTACCAACCTCAGAAGCTGAGATCCCTCATAAAATCCTCAAAAGCTAGTTACGAAAATAAAATTGCCAAAGATTCCAAAGACAACCACAAGACATTCTATAGTTATGTTAAGAATCTAAATGGCAATGCTCAGATCTGCTCTGAGCTACAACAGAGTGGCATTAAATATACTGATAACAATAACTAACTGCAAAAACACGGATAAAACAAAAACACTTGGTTGAGAAAACCACTTTATAAAAAGCAAAGCTTTCGGGTAGAACCCTTCTTCAATACTAATACATACAATACAAAATCTCACAGTTTAAATACAGGCCAACAGTCACATGACCAGCAGCCCAAAAATCTTAGGCTTGCCTCTGACTCCCCTCCAGGTTTAAATAATATGGTTAGCCTTAAACCTATATTGGTTAGATTACAGCATACTAAACTATGACATATTTTTATATTTTTATATCTTCTAAAATGTTTTTAATGTGCTTCTATAATGTGTTTTAATATGTATTTTAGTATAATATATTGCTTTATATATGTATCTTTTGTATTTACTATACCATTATGTCATCATATTTGTGATTTTAATGGTTTTGTCACGTGATTTTTGGGCTGCTGGTCATGTGACTGTCGACCTGTATTTAAACTGTGAGATTTTGTATTGTATGTATTAGTATTGAAGAAGGGTTCTACCCGAAAGCTTTGCTTTTTATAAAGTGGTTTTCTCAACCAAGTGTTTTTATTAAATATACTGATCCCAATGATATTGCCAATATCCTGGCAGATCGATTTAGTGCCAGCTTCACCCCCCTCTCACCCCCTAAAGGGCCCATCTCAATACCAAAAGATTGCCAAATTCTGGTAATCATGGACACACAGGTAGAAACCGCACTCTCCAAAGCTGAGAATACAGCATCCATCGGACCAGATGACATCACGGGCTGTGTACTACATGGACTACAAAATGAACTGTCACCTCACCTAAGTGTCATGTTTAATCATAGCCTCACCTCAGGCTTCGTGCCCATTGATTAGCACACAGCTACAGTTATCCCACTCCACAAGGGGGGATCCACCTTGGATCCCAGGAACTACCATCCTAGCAGTATGACGAGCCTGATCTGCAAGGCCATGGAACGCATTATCATGGAACTTATAAACAAAGAAATTGGCAACCTTCAAACACTGGACCCCACCCAGTTTGGGTTCGTGAAGACCCAATCTTGTCTCCTGAATCTGATTGACTTCTTCAAATCAGTCTCCAGAGCTGTGGACGAGGGTAAGGTGGTCCACACAGCCTATTGGGACCTCGCCAAGGCCTTTGACACCATCCCCCACTCTGGAATCATAGATAAGCATACTAAGCTGGGCATAAATCCCTACGTCACTCGATGGGTTGCCAACTGGCTTACTGACAGAACCCAGACTGTAAAAGTAGCCAACTCCAAATCCAGCTCCAGACAAGTGACAAGTGGAGTACCTCAGGGTTCAGTCCTGGGACCAGTCTTGTTTGGCATCTACTTCTCAGAAGTACAGGCCAACACTAAGGGACTCTGACTAACAAAGTTCGCAGATGACTGCAAACTGAGAGCCATTATTGAATCCCAAATTATGTGGATATTCTACAAAAGGGCCTTAAAGAAATTGATGCCTGGTGCCAAAGCCATGGGCTCAAGCTTAATGCAAAGAAATGTATAGTTATCCCCTTTGGAAAAAAGCATGTACCCATGAATTACCACATAGGTAGCAGTACACTAAACATCGAAAGTGTGACAAGAGACTTAAGGACACAGGTGGACAGTGGTCTCACCTTCAATAACCACATTGCCACAACAGTCAGGAAATCCTTCTATGTGGCACACCTCATCACTAAGGGCCTAAAAAAGGAGGTCATTGTCCCACTGTACTCATTCCTCATTAGACCCATTATAGAGTATAACACCCCGTTTGGTATGTACCTCACAAGACATCTGCAACAGCTGGAAAGGCCGCAGAAATACCTCACTAAAAGAATCACAGGCCTAAAGCAGATGCCATATGCTGTCCATCTAAAAAAACTCCAGCTATACTCTGTGGCATATCGTCTACTCAGAGGTGAGCTCTGCTTAACATACAAGGCCATGTCAAACCCTGAGCTGTTGGACATGCTCCACTTAAAGAAATCCCAATCCCTCAGAGCCACACGCTCCAGGGATCTAAACCTTGTCATCACAATGAACAAAACATGCTGGAGGGATAGGTTCCTGACCCAGAGACTCCCAATACTCTGGAATAGACTGTCCATATATGTCAAGCTGAGTGCCTCTTTGGCCCTCTTCAAAAGGAACCTTGATGATTGGATGGGAGATATGAAATTCACCCCGGGGATCATGTCAGTTGCCCTGCTAGGCAGGGGTCCAGGGAAGTGAATATTGTGGGAAGAAATATCCAGGGAATTGTTATGGCTAGTCTTGTACAGGCCCTAGGGCCGATAGCCTAGTACCAACCTATGACAGAGTGAGGAGCCTGCCAATTTCAGGGGATCTCTGTGTACAGACACTGCTTTGAGATGAAAATGTTGAGGTGGTTTGGGCACCTTCAACTGAAGGTTCACCTGTCATGGCCTACTGGAAGGAGGCCCCAGGGTAGATCCAAAACACACTGGAGGTATTGTATTTAGTGTGCCTGTAAAGCACTGGGAACATACAGATAAACAGAAGACTGTTACTGTAGGTACAGAATTCAGAGTTACCAGCACAGCTAGTTGCCAATGCAATCATCACCATGACACTACCCCACCATTAACTGGGAAAACTACTCATGCACCAACTCCTTCGCTCAACGCTTTCTGGAATTCAATAACTCCAATGCCCTGGATCAACTTATCCACACCCCCACCAGGGGCAACAATATCCTAGATCTAGTCATTACCAATATGAGTGACCAGTGTTCCACACCTGAAGTCAACACCTCATTGGTCCAATCTGACCATAAGCTAATTACCCTAGATATCCACATCCTGCCTCCACCCCCCATTAAGGAAACCATGGTAAAAAATGTCTCCAAAGCCAACTTCATGCTTCTTAAGACAGAAGTGGTGAACTTCATGACACCCATGCAGATGGACAATACAGTTATGACTACTGAATCCTACACAATTGCACTTTATAAGCGCTTACATGAGTGCATGGATCGTGCTATCCCAAACAGAACCAAGACACTATCCTCCAAAAAAAAAGGAAACCAATCTGGTGGTCCCCTGCCATAAACAAACTGTACAACAGAAGGAAGAAACTCTTGCAAAAGAGAATAAAATCCCACGAGTGGAGGAGCTCCCTGGTCAGCCTCAGTAAGAAGCTGCGATCCCTGATAAAATCCTCCAAAACTACTTACGAAAACAAAATCGCCACTGATTCTAAAGACAACCACAAAACATTATATAGCTATGTCAAGAATCTCAATGGCAACACTCAGATCTGCTCTGAGTTACAGCACAATGGCACTAAATATACAGACCCAACTGATATTGCCAACATCCTGGCAGATAGGTTCAGTGCTAACTTTACCCCCCTCTCACCCCCTAAAGAGCCCATCTCTATACCGGAAGAATGCAAAGTTCCTGTAATCACGGCTGCACAGGTAAAAACCACACTCTCCAAAGCCAAGAACACAGCATCCATGGGACCAGACAACATCCCAGGCTGCATTCTGCACGAACTACAGAATGAACTGGCACCCCACCTAAATACCATGTTCAATCACAGCCTCACCTCAGGCTTTGTGCCTGTTGAATGGCACACAGCAACGGTTATCCCACTCCACAAGGGGGGAGCCACCACGGACCCCGGGAACTACCGCCCCATTAGCCTGACGAGCCTGGTCTGCAAGTCCATGGAACGTATCATCATGGAACTTATAAACAAAGACATTGGTAATCTCCAAACTCTGGATCCCACCCAGTTCGAGTTTGTAAAAGGCAGATCATGTCTCCTAAACCTTATAGACTTCTTTGAAGCAGTCACCAAAGCTGTAGACAAAGGTAAGGTGGTTCACACAGCCTATCTAGATCTTGCCAAGGCTTTTGACACCATCCCCCACTCTGGAATTATAGATAAACTCACTAAACTAGGTATAAATCCCTATGTCACAAGATGGGTTGCCAACTGGCTCACTGACAGAACCCACACTGTGAAAGTAGCAGACTCCAAATCTGACATCAGACCAGTGACAAGTGGAGTACCACAGGGTTCAGTCCTGGGTCCTCTCCTGTTTGGTATCTACTTCTCTGAAGTACAGGCTAACACAGAAGGTCTTTGGCTAACGAAGTTCACAGATGACTGCAAACTAGGAGCCATAATCGAAACTCCTAACAATGTGGACATCCTACAAAAGGACCTCACTGAGACAGATGCCTGGTGTCAAATCCAAGGCCTCAAGCTCAATGGCCAAAAGGTGCATTGTCATTCCCTTTGGTAAAAACTCTGTACCCATGAACTACAACATAGGCAGTAGTATACTTAACACTGAAAGTGTGATAAGAGACCTTGGGACACAGGTGGACAGTAGTCTCGCCTTTGATAATCACATCGCCACAGTAGTCAGGAAATCCTTCTACGTGGCACACCTCATCACAAAAGGTTTCTCATCCAGAAATAAAGAGGTCATTGTTCCCCTCTACTCATCCCTCATTAGACCCATTATAGAGTACAACGCCCCTTTTGGTATGTACCTCACAAGACATCTACAACAGCTGGAAAGGCTGCAGAAATGCCTCACAGAGGATTACCGGCCTTAAACAGATGCCCTACGCAGACTGCCTCAAAAAACTCCAGCTTTACTCTGTCGAATATCGCCTACTCAGAGGTGATCTCTGCCTAACATACAAAGCTATGTCAAACCCAGAGCTGTTGGACATGCTCCACTTAAAGAAATCCCAATCCCTCTGAGCTACACGCTCTAGGGACCTAAACCTTGTCACCACAATAAACAGAACATGCCAGAGGGATAGATTCCTGTCCCAGAGACTTCCCATACTCTGGAATAAACTATTTATCTGTCTATATAAAACAAAGCTCCTCATTAGCACTCTTCAAGAAAAATCTTGATGATTGGATGGGAAATAGGAAATTCACCCCGGGGATCACCTCTGTGGCTCTGCTCGACAGTGGTACAGGAAAATAATTTCCTTGGGTGGCAAAAGCCAGGGTACCTTTTTGGCTGGGCTTGTATAGGCCTCAGGGCCGATAGCCTACTGCCTACCTACCTATGAACAAGCAGTTTAGAAAATGGATGGTTCTCTTAATTTATTTTCCTTTTCCTGTTACATGGCTTGATTAACAATGTCTCCTGCAATGCAAACAAAAAGTGATGGTTTCAGTCTCTTACCTTGTGCTGATTCTAACTGCATAATTATTGAACATACTTACCCATTTCTTCCACTGTGACTATCTGCTGTATGTATCACAGTAAATATTAAACTCGTGCAGCTTGGAATATCCCTGAACTTTTTATATGTATGTGTTTTTTTTTTCTCTTTACCATTACTGTCTATTTTGTTTCTATTCTCTTTGCTCTGTAAAACACTAGCTACCACAGTTTTCCTGCCTTTGCTTATCTTCTTGTAAATTCTTATAAATATGTGGAAAGTTACTCAGCATTTACTTTTCTTGCATATAGTTTAGTTTTTCTTCTTCTGCATTGAAGGAAATGTGTTTGATTTTTGAAATAATAACTCAGATTTGTTTCCATTTACTTAAAGTTTATACTACTACTAAATAAAATGCTGTACATCATTGCCACTTGCTTTGCTTACATGCACATAGCTCGCAACTTCTTTACTCAAGAATCAGGTACAAAGCCAAAATAATGAGGATCAAAGGCCCAAAATCAGGGACAATTTATACATATTACTGTAGTTGGAAAGTTAATAGAACAACACGTTTTACACCAACATACATTTTCTGAAGAATAAGTATTTAAAAAAGTCTAATGCCTTGTGTTATTGACTAACTGGAACCCTGAGTGATTTACGAGAAAATCAAAAATTTTATGAGAGAGAGAACAAACATATAAAGCAAAATCAGGAAGAGTTGAGACCCACAGATGTGTCTGGTGTACCTTTTAATGCTAAATGCACTATAGTATACTTTCAATGTGAGCGATCCAATAATCCTACAAACCTAACAGCACTAAAGTAAATTACAACATAAAATATATGAGTTTTTCAATAGGTAGAGAGGGACAGGTAGAGGCAGCTTTAAAAGACCAAAGTTCATCAGCTTTCTATTAATTGGTTATAGCACAAGAAAAACTGAAGACTGTCTGAAGCAGAGCAATATCTTTCAAACTTAAAAAAAGACAATGACTATCTTTGTAGTAGACAGATATGCAGTCTGACCACTTGCTGTGCATCATATAATGAGGCTTGAGTGCTATTCTCCTTACTCGTTTATCGCCCAGACTTCCAAGTTCTGTAGCTCAACCATTCATCCGCTTAGGTTAGAAGCTAGAAATGAGAGTCATCATTCATACAGCAGCTGGTTCAAGGTGTGAAAGCTTCAGATCAATGGCAGAGCAGTCCTGACTTGGTCATTAAGTTTCAGCATCACAGTTGAATGGTATAATTGAACTGAAGGGCTAAGTATTACCCGGTTCAACAGCAGGTACTAAACAACAACTCCCTTCCCCAAAAAGAAAACAAATATTTGCCTATTGTATCTGCTGTGCAGTGATAATTTCATATTTTCTGACAGATTAGTCAAAAAAGATGCATTAAAAGACTTACTTTCTGTTTCTCCCTATGATTCAGTAGCAATAAGGCAATTGTTACTAATTCATAGACTTCCCAAGTTATTTGGAAAAAGCCTATTCTTGTGCTGACAGAAACCTTCAACAGATTTTCTGCCACTGAAATACTTCATTTACATTGATTACATCCTTACACTTTCCCAGAAGGCAAAGCTACTCCCAGCTACTCTCAGTAAAACAAGATCTGTAAGCTTCCTCTTCTCCCTGTCTTTCACTGCATATTTTGGTTTTAATAATAATAATAATAATAATATTAATAATAATAATCCTATTTGTTAATCAGGTAGGCCGACTGGACACACTGTACCTTTTCAGGGACAACCTGGGAGCAATGAATGGTTAAGTGATTTGCTAAAGGTCAAACAGAAGCAAATGAGGGCTGAATGAATCAACCCTGTAACACAGAAAATAGAGCTTGCTACCTTAAGGATCATGTTTATAGGCATGAAACAAGCTTTTTTTTCAGAAGAGAAAAGTGTGTTTTGCAACCTTTAAAAATTATTAGGTTTAAAAGATTACTTCCGAACCCGGAAGACAAAAATGTACTGTGCCATGCTTACAGTATAACCACCAACTGAAAGACGGCAACCCACCGTCTATGCTATGATTTATAATGCGGCGAGTGAAACACGACTCGAACCAGGAAAAGTATTTTAATAGCAAAGTTCTCACAAGTTAGCAAATCCCTTGCTTACAGTATGAATATTCATGGACAGGCAGGCGGCACCTAGTTCCAGCTCTAATTATGCTGGATTAGTGTAGGTAGGTAATTATAAATTAAATTATGTAATCGCCAGACTGTTAAATTAACAGTTTGGCAAAAAACTAATGATTTTTTTTGACAAACTGTTAATTTAACAGTTTGGCATTTATGTAATTAGTTTACACCCATTTTCCTACACTAATCCAGTAGAATTACAGCTGGAACCCAAAGCGACGTAAGCACCACCTGCCCGTCTGTGAATATTCATGCCATAAAGATGGCTCGATCCATTTTGTCTTCCATGTTTGGAAGCACATTTTAAAAAGGTTTTATGTGTAAATAGGTGCACAATAACCTTTTGTTTTTGTATAAAAAATGTTTGCATGGACTTTTTTTGCACAAAAACAAAAGGGTGTTTTGTTCCTTTAGCCATGATCTTTAACCACTGCACCAACTTTCAGTCTTTTGCTTGTTAAACAGGCACAGCTGCAATCAAGTGGGAGGTAATAAGAAGGGATATTATTATTGATTCCAAATTTGCCAAAAAAAAAAACATGAAGAAGGGGCCATATGTCCACACAGAGAGGAGCTTAATCAATGAAATGGTTGCAGTATTAACACGTATGTTCAACACTATGTACACACACACACAGACACACACACACACACACACACACACACACACACACACACACACACACACACACACACACACACACACACACACACACACACCACCTAGTTCATGTGACAGAAAATAAAACATTATCTTGAGTGATTTTTAAAAGTTGAAGTCAATTCACAGTAAGTAAGATACAAAAAAAACAATAGGTAATGAACCATACATACCCCAGTTGCTGCAAATCAATCTACAGCAATGGAAAAAAGTTGTTACTTTTTAAATTGATGCATTTCAGCAAATGTGTTTTATATTGATCAGTGACTTCTTCCAAGAAAAGCCATTTTGCTCAGGTGCAGTGTGCAGATTTAGTAATGAACTCTTAGAAAATGAAGTGCTGTAGTAGTATATAAAACTTAAAATATAAAAGATAATACGTGCAAGTTTTTTTTCTCCACTAATGTTATTTAGTGTTTCTGGACATTTCTAATAAGACTGCCCTTCTGCTGTCTGTAGGAAAAGAAGACATTCTACTCCTGTGAGATTATCCAACAGCTTCGCACATCAAAGGAGGTAGCCATCTCTTGTTGTTCTCTGTTGTCTTGACTAATTTAAGTTTCACGGTGACATAAAGTGATTCCTACCTGCAGATGAAAATCTGAACAGAATGGTTTAATTTCTTCCGAACACTGATTTCTATGCTATTACATATAAAGAAAAATGGTACAGTAGCATAGACTTTAGCAAGATTAGTGAATAATACGGATTCTGTCACTTTATTAGCTCAAAATTAATATTTCTAAATGTAAATAATGTTATTTTAGCCTAGTATACAGCTTTGAAGGGCTCTAAAGGATGTCTGAACTAGTGTCTTTCTATATAACTTTTAGTCTCGGCTACTAAGACAACATGTTTTCACAAAATATGCACATCAAGTAGCTGTTCTAGAAGGCAAGACAGCTGTATGGGCTTAATATTTTCGTGTGGGGGGACTAAAGTTTTTAAGTGGCAGCTAGTCAGATAGTCATTAAGCTAACTCAGCTGTGATGCCTTATGCTTCACACAGTGCAATCTACAAGTGCTTCATGTATCACACTTTCACCACCACACAATTGCATATGTGAAATAGCACTTTATCTTTCAAGCTAGTTTACCAATTAAATAACTGATACTGAGAAAATGCTGCATCCCCATTGTACAACACTCTTGTGTTGTTCAAGCATTTTCCATTTTGAGGCATTTCACATGGTGGGTGTGTACTGATGCACACGAGCAATTTTCCCAGACTGGGAAGTTTCATTACACATGGTGAGTATAAACAGGCAGTTCAACATCTTTGACTGTACAATAAAGGAATATTAAACAGAGTCACAGTCAGAGCCACATTCCAGGCCTGCAGGGAATGGAATACTATGGCACCATATGAACAAATGCTCTACTGTTAAATAGCACAGCATCTGAGGATTAGCTGACTGTAAATCCTGAGGCTCCCAGCAAAAGGCCAAGTCAGTTCTGAATAGGGCAGCAATGCTTGGGAACTCGCAAAGCCTTTGGCAAAGACTGATAACAGATATATTTATAATGACAAGCTGTAGCAGCCTAGCAAATTTATGATGTACGTTACAGTACCAGTGCAAAACAATCAAATCATATTTGAGTTGAGATAGCTAAACACAGACTATTCTAACAGAGTCTATACATTTCTAAACCATAGCTATTACAAATGGCTACAAAGAACAAACAATTTTTTCTCCTTTAACATACGAGGTTAGAATGAGACAAGGAAGTCAAATATTAAACTGTTACCTCATCAAGTACTGTGTAAGGCTTTTACAAGTTACAAGTTTCAACAGCTTTGTAATTTTAAGTAGATACATGATGCAGAAAGATCTGCCATTTCTAATAAGTAATTTGGGAAAACATTAACACAGTAAGTGCAGGTCAGAATTACTGCTCTGTTCAGCATGAAAAACATATAAAGTGAGTAAAGAAAGCAAACAGAATTGTACACAAAAAATAGCCCTATTTTTACATCTAAATGCATTGTTAATTTATTTTATAACTGGTAGCTCTCAGCTTCTTTGATGAAGAACTGGGGACAAAACTAAAACTAAAGAAGGGCAAAGGCCCCAAACCAGGACAATTTTTAAATTACTGTAATTCATTTAGAAAGTTAACAGAACAGATTTTGTATCAACATGCATTTTCTAAAGAATAAGTATGAAACTGTAATGTCTGCCATTATTGATTGACTGTAATCCTAGATTATATACCTGAAATCAAAACTTTTATGAGCGACAAGG